>NC_071327.1:81488580-81789968 GCF_943734725.1 Anopheles marshallii
GGTTTCGGCTGACAGCATCGACACATTGGCTGAGAGCAATTGTTGAGCGTGTGAAGTGGGGAAAAAAAGAAAATGACCCTATTTCCCATTTCCGACCGCTGTTCCTAGCCGGTGCCATTTTCAACCGTTCAACAGGTTGACTTTTTCAACCATCGTTTAGCCAGGGAGAATGAACGGGCAAAAGACGAAGAACGTTGAAAAGTGTGCAAGTGTGCGTATGTATTTTGCAGGTTTTCCTTCAGCAATGGGTAGAATTATGATGCCGTGTTTTTCACACTCTGCTTGACGCTCGTGGCGATGGAGCAAATGGACCTGAAACGTTGCGCTGTGAAATGAACGGACACAATGTCGGTGAGGATGAAAGCGCTTACAAATAATGCTTCCGCCCAGTTTCGGTAGAACACTCGACGTACGCAAAGATGGAGAAATGCATTAGGACCTAGTCTTTCGCTACGCTACGCCAACTAATGGAGTGGAAAGTGCTCCATCGATAGTATTAGCATTAAAATGGAGGGTTATTGTTGACCTGCCCTTTAAAGTGTTCGGTTTGTGGTTGTGGAGCTTTGACAGTGGACAATTATAATGTTGCTTAGGATTTTTCCACGTGCCGATTGTTATTCCTGGAGTCGTGCATCGTTTCAACGTAAACGCCGCTGCTTATGCAATACGCATTACATGTTTGAGCACGCGCGGGAGTTTCATTTCGTTTGAATGGGAATTACGATTGTTCCCAGCAAACAGTTACATTTATTGACCGTTTCGAAACAAGGTTAAGCAAGATAGCATAAGTCAAATGGTCCAACAAGTCAACCCCATCGTTCCCTTAAGGTACAGAACATTCCGACTCGGAAGGATCCACGCATTCTTGGGCGGCCTCGCTAAACCACAATCCAGGCTGGCAGACGGCAGGATACCCGCTTTGGTTGACGCACACGTAGAACTGCGTGCACGAGTAAGGACTGGCAACATATCGACCGTCCGGTTGCCCATCGCAGATACCTCCAGTGGGTGGGGGAGTGGTCGACGGTTCCAGCGTGCAGTCTACATTCTCCGGATCATCACAATCCTGCAACTCCTCGTTGAACCACAGCCCGGGTGGACAGAACGAAGGCGAACCGACCTCATTCAGGCAGGTGTAGAAGAGCGAACAGCTAACCGGGCTGGGTACGCGCACACCATCCTCCACGTCGTAGCAAACTCCCGGCGTAGGCACGGTGGTGACCGTGTCGGCACATTCCGCCTCATCGACCGGCACACAGCGTAACAGATTGCGATCGAACCAGGTTCCGCCGGGGCATTCCAGAGAGTATGGATACATGTTGACACACACGTAGTACCGGCTACAGTCCAGTGGGTTCGGCACGTACGTACCGGCTGGGACATCAACGCAGATGCCTTCAATCGGGGAGGGAGTCGTAGTGAGTCCGTTCGGACAGTCAACCTCGGTCGGACTGGCACAGGTTTGCCGTGACTGATCGAACCACAGACCGGCTGGACAAATCTGTGGGAATCCAACCTGTTCGATGCAGATGTAGAAACGGTTGCAGAACACAGGATGGAGCACCTGCACCGAGTTGCTCTGCCCGGTACAGATGCCGTCGGTTGGCAGTGGGGGCGGCAGTACGTCATGAATTTCACACTCAACGTTTTGTACGAAGTCACACACCTGTCGCCGGTAGTCGAACCACTGATCGTTGGGACAGATCATCGGGTAGGGAATGCCGTTGAAGCACTGATAGTAGCGATAGCAGAAGTCATCATCCGGCACGAACGACAAATCTTCAACACCCGCGCAACGGTCCCATGGAGAGGGCGCGATCGTGGTCGGCGAGAGTGGACATTGTACGTTTTCGGGTAGATCACAGATCTGACGATCTTCATCGTACCACAGCCCATCGGGACAGATCTGCGAGTATCCGATCTGGTCCACGCACAGATAGTATTGGTTGCAGTAGTTCCAGTTGCGGGTGAACTGTCCATTTGCTACGCCCACACAAATGTCGGGCGTTGCCACCGGTGGTCCGGGTTGCCCAGGACGCAGGAAGCACGGTACGTTGCTGGGTGCATCGCAAAGCTGACGTTCCTGGTCGAACCACAGTCCAGCTCGGCAGATCATCGGGTACGGTATCGATTCCTTGCACTGGAAGAACCGGTAGCAGTAGAACTCGTTCCTCAACAAACCACCCTCCTCCACGCCATCACAGAGCTCGAACGGATCCGGCGTGGTGACGGGCGGTACCAGCGGACAGTAGACCTGTGTGACCGGGGCACAACGCTGGTGCTGCGCGTCGAACCAAAGACCATCCGGACAGAGCAGCGGATATCCGATCTGATCCACGCAGATGTAGTACTGGTTGCAGGCGCGCGGATTCAGTACCATTTCGCCGTTCGGAACATCATTGCAGATGCCGGGCGTTGCTGGAACTGTCGGTGGCGAGGGGTTGACGATGCAGCGAACATTCTCCTGATCATCACAACGCTGCTCCTCTTCGTTGAACCACTGCTCTCCCGGGCATATCAATGGGTAAGGGCGTCCATCTATGCACTGGAAGTAACGGTAGCAGTAGTACTCGTTGCGCACGAAGCTGAAATTCGGCACCACCTCACACTGTCCCCATGGGTGGGGCGCAATCGTGGTCGTGGTTGGCGGTCCCAGATCGCAAGACGTTTCCGCAACGGGCAGACACGTCTGGGCGTCCTCATCGAACCACATGGCGGGAGGGCACACCTGTGGGAACCCGATCTGATCCACGCAGATGTAGAACTGATTACAGCTGAACGGGTTCGGCACTTGGATCGAGTTGGACACGCCGTTACAGATACCGGCAGTGGGTGGTGGACGTGTCGGTGGATCTGTGATGATGCACTCCACATCGTCCTGGGGACGGCATTGCTGGCGACGATCGTCGAACCACTGCTCTCCCGGGCAGATCATGGGGAAGGGCGATCCGTTGACGCACTTGAAGTAGCGATAGCAGAAGAACTCGTCGCGCACGTACGCGTTGTTCGGGATGCCGATGCAGGGTGCGTATGGGTTCGGTGTGGTCGGCGGACGTTCCGGCGCCAACCCACATTCGATAGTTCCCGCTTCCGAGCAGGTCTGCCGTTCGACATCAAACCAAAGTCCGGGCGGACACACTAAGCGCCAACCGATCTCGTTGACGCAGATGTAGTACTGGTTGCAGTACTGTGGGTTCGCTTCCAGCCGTCCGTTCGGTGCATCGTTACAGATGCCAGCGGTGGGTGGCGGCTTCACTACCGGTGGAGGCGTAACCTCGCACTGGACATACTGCTGTTCGTCGCAGATCTGACGCTCCCGGTCGAATATCAGATCGCCTTCGCAAATCATCGGATACGGTACGCCATCGATGCACTGATAGTAGCGATAGCAGAAGTTCGGATGACGCACCAACCCGAAGCCCTCCACACCGTTGCACATCATGTAGGGATCCTCGGGCGGTGGGGTCGCACCATGCGGACACTCCACCAGCAGCGGCGAGCGACACGACTGTGTGTCCTCATCGAACCAGAGCCCACTGGGGCAGATGACCGGGATGCCGATCTGGTCCGAGCAGATGTAGTACTGGTTACAGAAGCGCGGATGCAGTATCAATCGTTCCCCGAAGATGCCGTTACAGATGCCGGGCGTGGGGCTGATGGTCGGCGGTGGTCCATCCTCAACTCCGCACTCCACCGTGCGATAGTCGGCGCACCGCTGCAAGTTCACGTCGAACCACTGATCGGCGGGACAGATGAGCGGGAACGGATACCCATTGCGACATTGATGGTACTCGTAGCAGAAGAAGTCGTCCGGAATGAAGGCCAGGTTGGGCACACCGTCACAGGGATTCTCCGGTCGTGGCGGCGGTAGATCCGGTCCAAGCGTGCAGTTGGTCAGTCCGGGTGTGGTGCAGGTCTGCCGGGCCTCATCGAACCACATGTTCAGCGGACAGTACTTGGACCAGCCGATCTCACCGACGCACACGTAGTACTTATTGCAGGCAGTAGGATTCGGGCGCAGCACATTGTTGGGCGTCTCGTTGCAAATACCCGGTGTTGGTGGAGCGGGCGTACCCGGGCTCAGTTCACACTCCACATTATCCGGCTCATCGCAGACGTCGCGTTCGGCGTCGAACCACAGCCCGTCGGGACATACCATCGGATAGGGGAACCCATTCACACACTGGTAGTACCGGTAGCAGGCGTACTCGCTGCGTACCAGTGCAAAGTCGGGCTCATCTCGACAGCGGGCCGCTCCTGGCCGGCCATGCGGACAACTAATATCGGCTGGATCTCCGCAAATCTGACGCGTCTGGTCGAACCACAGCCCCACGGGACACATGATCGGGAAGCCAATCTCACCGACACAGAGGTAGTACTCGTTACAGAACAGTGGATGAAGCACGAACTGGTTGTCCGCAATGCCATTGCAAATGCCTGGCGTTGGAGTTACGGTAGGCGGACGGTCTTCCAGCTCGCAGGTTACGTTGACCGGGTCATCACACACCTGACGCTCCTCGTCGAACCACTGATCGTCGGGGCAGCGCAAGGGATACGGATTACCATCGATGCACTGGTAAAAGCGGTAGCAGTAGAACTGATTTCGAATCAAACCAAAATTATCCACATTTTCGCAAGCTGCTTGCTGTCCGTTGGCTACCGACACGGTGACCAGAAGGAGCACGGCAACGGTCCACAGAACTGTAATAGGAAAACCCACTGCGTAACATCACTGTACTAGCACACGCGGGAAGAGATTTCCCCTTGTCCGGTTCCACTTACCTTTGGCACTCATTCTGTTTGCGATGATTTGCCCGAAAATCGCTAGCCTTCGG
Organism: Anopheles marshallii; assembly: GCF_943734725.1. Classification (NCBI taxonomy): domain Eukaryota; kingdom Metazoa; phylum Arthropoda; class Insecta; order Diptera; family Culicidae; genus Anopheles; species Anopheles marshallii. Next base: position 81,493,416 of record NC_071327.1, read on the forward strand.
AGCACTAGCGATTACTGGAGTGTCATCCTCAATGGTCACCGCTTAAATACTGGCCAGATAATTAGAGAGACCCCGGCCCGTCATAAGAGCTTATCGGTGGCAAACGCCTATCACGGATGTAATTGAACCAGCGCAACAGACATCAGATATAGAAATCGTAGGATATGGGGATGCGCGCGGTGTATCTACCGACAAGCGATCCTCAACCGACCTTGACAAACGCCGGAGCTGGTGCACTTCCACCTGCACAATTTCCAACACCTGCGACCCCTCCCCGAAAGTGCACTTGTATCGGATTCTCGTCCTCGTCAAAGAGGTTGGCAACCATCGGTGCTGAACGTTACATAAGATGCGCCAAGCACAGGAAATGCTTGGGATGACATAAATGAAGTCCACCGAGAGTAAATCACACAGCAAAACTTTTGGCAAATTGGCCATAAAGATAAAACCGCATCGGTATTAGCAGTATCAAACTGCGCCGATGGGCGGCCATCACCGGCGAAAGATGGATTTATACGACTCCTTTGCGGCGGGAACTGCTTTAAAGATCTATCGATTGTGGATTATCTTTACGGTGCCCCCAATAGAAGCAGATCGACCGCAGTGAAGTCATCGAAAGGTGGAGTGGATGTGTTTGTCCAGCGAATTTTTTGGCTGCGTTACGTATCTCGTGCCAGTTACGAAGGGACAATTTATGTGCTGCCTTTAAAAGCTATGATTTCTTGCTATCGTTTGAGCCAATGCAATGTGGACACGCTTGTTCTTCTAGCCACAAACGTGGAATGCAACACGTTTTTTTTTCAATCTGGCACTATTCGGGAAATCGTTTGCTGGTTGACACACAATGGCAAACTGCGAGAAAAGACTCTTTAGTGTCGCCCCCGAAACGAGCCTCCCGAAATGGAAGGCAACACTTACGCCCACCCGGTCCCGACGGCATTGGAACGATAATCTCCAACTTCTCAGTTGACAGGTTAGCCTAGGTTACGGCTTTTTCAACGGCCTTCATCCCTTTATAAATTGCCCCCATTCCGTTGACCATCACGAAACGCCCGTAAGATGGACGGCTTTCGTGCACATCAGGTGAAATGGGAAGGGAAGCTAGATGACATTAAGTCCCTGTTATTAACTCCCGGCTTTCTCCACTGCCTTCGAGGGCGGGTGAGCTGGGCAATATTGTACCTAGCGCCCGGGCAAAGAAAGTAGTAACCGTTGCAGACGAACCGCTTCCCGGACGAATCCTTCAGCGGATTAAGTCAATAAAAAGAAAGGAAATAATAATGCTATTATGGCCATCGTCATAGCACCACTTGCCGGCAAGCTTTTCCGACGATATTGGCCCCGGAAGCGTAATGGGAGTTCCCACGGCGGGCAACGGCAATCTCAACATTCCGCAGGGAATTCATTGTTCGAGCATCCTTATGTTATTATTGCATTCCCGCCTTCCCCATCTTCTTCAGGTGCATTCCTGGTACCGTACGGGATTATGCTGCTGGTTGGCGGTATTCCCCTGTTCTACATGGAGCTGGCGCTCGGACAGTTCAACCGGAAGGGGGCCATCACCTGCTGGGGTCGGTTGGTGCCACTGTTCAAGGGCATCGGTTACGCGGTCGTACTGATTGCGTTCTACGTCGATTTCTACTACAACGTGATCATCGCGTGGTCGTTGCGATTCTTCTTCGCCTCCTTCACCGACAGTCTGCCGTGGACGCACTGCTCTAACGCTTGGAACACGGTCGAGTGTAAACCGTTCGGGTTCAACAACAGTTCCACGGCGGTGAATCGAACCGGAGTTCTAGCGACAAACGTCACGGCCACCGTCACTACCACCGTTAACGATACGAAGTTTGCATCGGCTGCCTCGGAGTATTTCAAGTGGGTATTTGCACGTTTGGACCAGAAAATTGTGATCTGACGCATACTAATTTGTGGTAACCACCAGTCGCTACATCTTGGAGCTGGACAAGAGCGAGGGCATACATGATCTCGGGGCCATCAAGTGGGATATGGCGCTGTGTCTGCTGGCCGTTTATCTCATCTGCTACTTTTCGCTCTGGAAAGGCATCAGCACATCCGGGAAGGTCGTTTGGTTCACGGCACTGTTCCCGTACGCCGTGCTGCTGATTCTGCTCGTCCGCGGTATCACACTGCCCGGTTCGGCCGAGGGTATTCTCTACTATCTGCGGCCGAACTTTGACGTCATCTACAATGCGGAGGTGTGGGTCGATGCTGCGACACAGGTGTTCTTCTCGTTGGGACCCGGCTTCGGAGTGCTGCTCGCGTATGCTTCCTACAACAAGTACCACAACAATGTGTACAAGTGAGTTCATTCTGCCACTTGGTGCCACTTTCGACCGGTTGGTTCACGCAACTTAATTTCCCCCCTTTCGCTAGAGATGCGCTGCTGACCAGTTTGATCAATTCGGCTACCAGTTTTGTGGCGGGATTCGTAATCTTCTCCGTGCTTGGCTACATGGCACACGCCAGCGGACAGAGCATCAAAGATGTGGCTACCGAGGGACCCGGCTTGGTGTTTGTGGTGTATCCGGCAGCGATCGCCACCATGCCTGGTAGTATCTTTTGGGCTCTGATTTTCTTCATGATGTTGCTCACGCTCGGACTGGACAGCTCGGTAAATATCGCTGACGATAGGGATGGAACGATCGCTTTCACAATTCGGTATTTCTATCTATTCGGTCTTTTAGTTCGGAGGATCAGAGGCGATCATCACGGCGTTAAGTGACGAGTTTCCCAAGATAGGACGCAACCGGGAGATCTTTGTGGCGATTCTATTCTCGCTGTACTTTGTCGTCGGTCTGGCGAGCTGTACGCAGGGCGGGTTCTACTTCTTCCAGCTGCTCGATCGTTACGCGGCTGGCTATTCCATACTGATAGCAGTGTTTTTCGAGGCCATCGCCGTATCCTGGATTTATGGTGAGTTTTTGGCGAATGAAGCATCTTCCACGTACCCGGCCACCTGATATCGACCTACGGTTTTGTTTAGGTACGGAACGGTTCTGCAACGACATTAAGGACATGATTGGCTTTGCTCCCGGCATCTACTGGCGCGTTTGCTGGAAGTTTGTAGCACCGCTATTCCTGCTGTTTATCATCATTTACGGACTGATAGGACACGAACCGCTCAGCTACGAGGATTACGTGTATCCATCGTGGGCGAACGTGCTCGGATGGTGCATAGCGGGCTCGTCGATGATCATGATCCCGTTGATGGCGAGCTACAAGCTGATTGTAACACCGGGAAGCTTCCGACAGGTACGATCTCTTCCATTCCTCATATAGTCCAGCTTTACAAACTGTATTTGATACTGTCCATTGTTTGTTATTTCAGCGCATGAAGATACTAACCACTCCCTGGCGCGATCAGCAAATGGCCGTCAATGGTGGGACGATCGAACCGGCACAGGTTCGCTTGACGCACTCGGACGAAGGTGAAGAGGTTTGAGTACGTACGCGATTCTACGGGCCGCGGTTTGATATATATTTTGTGTGAGACGCGAGGCCAGCACTCCTGCCTCGTTTTCCTTTCTCTAATACCCGGGGTTTTTTATTCTCTCTCCAACGTGTGGGCTATAATTTTCCGTTTTGTCGTTACACCCGTTTGCCCTTCCAAGTCCTGCTCTAGTTGATAGTTGTTATCTGCCACGGGCAGACCATAGTGGCCGCCGATAGATTTCCCCTAGGATAGTACGAACGTATAGAGATACTTATAAGATGCTTTGGAAAGTATTCGTAGCCCACGAAGGCTCGGAACAACACACAAAGGTAGCTCCAGTTACGTTGATCATACTATAAAGATACCTTAGCGCAACGCAACATCCCACTTTCTCTCCAATGCTGAGTGAAATACATCTAATGCTGTATAGGATAATATGAGGCACGATAGTAATCGAGACGCGTACAGATATAGACAGTGGGTAGTAAGACGACTTACAAAACCCGCACGTAGATTGCTGAACTCTTGTACATAAGAAGCAACTCTAAATCACACGTTGAAATGCGGGACAATTTGCAGCTGGCAACGAGCAGGCCGACCACCATCGTGGGGTCGGAAGCGCCTCCGCAGGTAAAAACTGTAAAGAGACGTTACTCGGAGCCACCATCCGTTAGTTGGTAGAATTACTGATACAACTAGCTTCGAAATCATCTGTATATCCGCTTGGTAATGTGTGTACACTACCCCGCCAAACGTTTCCTTCTCCATTGTTATGTTCCTGTAAAAAGAAGCTCTTCGCTCCAGTGGTGTGTATTGTACAATGGATTGATCTACAATAGAGTGATCTGAATTCCAACCAGGTTAGTTCTCCTTGTGACAGCCAGAATGCTGAAAGCAGAGAGCGCATTGTTGTTGAATAGATTAAAATGCAAACTGTATAATCGTCTTTATAACAAGTTACGTGAATGATAGAACATTTATGAACGAACACGAAAGCGTATTACGTCCTGGAATGCGTTAGTTGAAGAATAGAGAGGCCATAAAGCGACCTAGATAACCAGATATCGCCTAGTGTAGCAGATGTAACGATCAGAAAAGCGGCAACGACCCAGACAAAAACGGACTCTCCATCACCATAGCTACACCGTCCGGGAAGCTTTCATTCGAGAGGAGCTTTCACACAGCCATAAAGCTCTCCTCGGATGCAGATGGTTGAGCTTTTGTTTGTGGCACTTGCTACGATGTGCTTGAAAGGCATTTAAATTGACAGTTAGGATGACTTCTTGAGCACCTCCTTCAGTAACGGTGTTTAGAGCTTAGACAGATATCTTAGAAACGAAAAGGAAAGGGATGCGTGCAGGAATCAAATATACAATTGTATTATTCCACACCTGTTGAATGGAACACACTCTTAAAGCTACTCATAACACACAGCATTGTTGTACAAGACATCGCCAACTGCAAATCTGCTTTCTGCTGGATAGCTTTTAACATGTAGAATCAAAATTCCGCTAACGAATAGCAAAATGTCAGACAAACATACCAAACAAAAAAATAAAACTTCAAAAAACACCAACGGTTTTTCGGAGCTGATCTGCCCGACCCGGAACGGGGTTGGTTTCGTTGCTGTCGTAGTGCACGCTTCCCCAGACAGCCATTGGGGAGACGTGCGCAAAAGTCAGCCCAACCAGCGCCAACCAGCGTTCCGGGGACTTTGGGCAGTGGCACGGATGAAATGTGTTCCCCATTTTTTCGTGTACAATGCCGAAGAGAATGAAACAGTTGGCAGCGTGAAGGAAAGCAAACAGTCACAACGAACAGTACGGAGAGACGAGAATATTAGAAACAGATGATAAAAAAAAACAAAAACTAAAGGAATAGTAGCATAAACATGACGGGATAAATCGAATTTAGTATTAGCATTGTACTTCAAACAAACTCCGAATCGTTTCATTTGAGGAGAGGGCAGATAAACAATTCGCTGTACAGTGAGTGAAATAGTTTAAGAAGCGGGAAAGTGTGAGTGAGACATCGAACAGAGCGGAAGAGATGAAAAAATCGTTATTTGCTTGCATGCTACCGAACGATTGTGCTGCCAGGCAGGGATATAAATTTGATCTGAAATTAGTTAATTTCTATTCCATTGTTTTGCCTTCTTTCCCTTTCGCGTAGTGGTGAGGATTTAAACCATCCCCCCCTGTGTAGCATCGGTTCTGTTTGCTCAGCAGTGCCGAACACGTTTGATTCTAATCAATAAACTTTTGTTTGACAGTTACGATGGAGCAGTTGTACGATTAGTTCTTTTCAAAGCTGGAGATTATTTGTTTCGGATGCGAAGGGGAAACAAGAAAAAACTCCCTTACAAGTTGTATAAGACTTTAATATCTTCATGTATGTATATACCAATACGACTAGCGTACGTAGCGGTTGTTTTGTTTTTTTTATTGTATATTTCAGCATAAAAGTATCATACGCGGGGTTCAAAATACTTCAAAGACATTACCTCTCGAGAGCATTCATGGGAAGTTCTACCCCGTTGCCCTGTCGTGTCTTCCCTAGACGCGTGCAAAGCACCGCTATTATATATCCTTCTCACAGCATGATAAACGAAACACAGAAAAACAATGCCATTCCCTTGGTTAGCTTTAAGCTTTAAGCGCACTCAGACTGGAAACTCCCGCCACACGTCACACAATTTTTGCGTCACAAATTCAACAATCTGTCCCTACCTCAGCTGAGCTCTGTGCAGCCTCAGTGCCTTTTTTTTCGAGTTATCGCAAATGCAATGCATTTATTTCCTTGGTCGAAAATTGATTTCCATTCCATCACCTTTCAGCGGTACTTGTTTGTTCTGCTTTACGATTAAATATCTGATTTGTTTACGACTGTTTTTCACATCAAATACACAGTAGCAATGGGATGTGTTGTTGTGATTTTTTTTTATATTTTAATACATTTGTTTGTTTGGTTTGGAATTTTCCCCTTCCTTCTACATGTATAGCCAAGGTATATGCGTAAAAAAACTAGTCTTCTGTGGGTGTTTTTTTTTTGTTAATTCCATATACAAACAACAATTTCTCCATTCCAATATCGGTGACGTGCGCCACAAACATGTAAATTCGTCAAACTGAAGCCCATGCAATACTTGTAATGTATGGTTACGGTTGTAAATGGCAAATACTGGTTAAGAAAAGCGTGCCCCAAAATTTAACGGTGAAACCGATTCAACATTCCAAAAAACACCGCCAACACTCCCTTACATCCTTACACTCACTCAGAGCTGTGAGTAAGACGTCATTCCGCGTCGTTCCGGATCGGTCAGGTTTGCCAATTTGACTTATAATCTAGAGGACACTAATAATCTCCCACAACTCTGCAGTAATCGTTGTGTAGTGTGTAACTGTCCATGCTTAGAATAGTAACTCCAGGATCTAGCTGCTCTACTGCACCGAGCAGGAATGCCTCTTGAGATAATACCTTGCGGTGTTGGCCCGCGCTGGGTTGGTGCCGCCGGTGTAGCTCGGTAGCGACTTTCGCCGACGACGGACGGCAGGGCTCAGGTTGTACTCAATGTTGGCCTGTCGGAGCAGCTGCTTGAAGACGGTCAGGATGCCTTCGTTGTTCTTGGCCGAACATTCGGCGTATCCGCAACCCCACTCGAGCAGGGCCCGGGAGCGTGCCACCTTAAACGGGATCTGCCGATGTTCCTCGAGCACGTCCGCCTTGTTGCCAACGATCACGATCGGCACTCGTGTGCCACGTACCGCGATGATCTGGTGAATTATGCACAATAAGTAAGAAGAGTGTTCTATCAACAACAAATGAGACAGAAGGCAAAGCAAACACCAACCTGTTCGCGCAATCGTTCCACCTCGTTCCAGGATTCCTCATCGTCCACGGCGTACACCAGTATAAACGCTCCGCTCTTGTTGATGGAAAGGGCACGCATGGCCGGAAATTGGTACGAACCGGACGTGTCCAAAATGTCCAGTGTCAAGGTCGAACCGTCGGGGAGCTCGTACTCACCGCGGTGCATCTCCTCGATCGTTTGCTTGTAGCGCGACAGATACTTCTCGTACAGGAACTGGGAGATGATGGATGACTTGCCAACGCGGGCCGCACCCATCATCGTCACCCGATGACGCTCCTTCTTGACCGTGGCCGGTGGCGACGAGGGCATAACTCCTTCGCATCCGAACAGGTCGTCATCGGTAATCGAAGGTCCGGCGGAGACACCTGCCGAGGACGAGGATGTGGAGGACGATGCGCCATTCGAGGAGCGGTTGGAGATGATCGATGGTATCCGTAGCCGGTGGCAGGTGCCCGGCATGGCGTCGAGCAGCGCAATCGTGTCGCGGTGAGCGCACTGGTGCGCTATCTAGGGAAAGAATAGAGTGCTAAGAGTGGGAAAAGCGGTCATTAGCATTGGTTCTTTAAAATGTGTTCTGTTCGTTAGGAGTTGCTAATCTTCAAGAACTCGCGAAAGCATGACATGAGTCTGTCAATTGTTCCTGGGAAGGAAACGATACAACAACCCGAACGAACCACCGTCTAACCCATCCCATGGCAACGCTTCCCTCAATGGATGTGCAAATGAAGTCCTACAGTTCATTCAATTCAGACATCAGAGCGCACGTGTTCGGTTCCTGCGGTTTCCCAGGACTCCTGTTATCATACGAATATCACAAATCTGGTACAGCTTCCCACGACTGTTTGAATGCTGTATTGTATTGTGCCACCTTTTACAACACTCCTCACCAACAGCAACACATCGCATCGGCTGTCCGCGGAGATTTGGTGGCTGTTTGTCAACAAGAGCGAGGAATGAAGGACAGAACAGATCAGATGTTGAAAAACCCACTAAGAAATAGATACTTCTCTACTTGAGGACTTTTCTTTTTTTGGCATCACCGGGATTGTTGGGAGGTTGTCGACTGGGGCGATTTATTTATAGCTGCTTGTAAAACAAACCTCCACACAACGATGAGAACTGTGCCAAAAATGTATGACGGACGACAGACTGTGCTCGAAACGGTAAAACACAACCACTTGAGCGAAATCGGAGTCCTCGAAAAGGGAAACTCTTAACAACTAGTATTGTGTTGCTTGCGAATTACGAGAAGTTCTCATTAGACTTGGTATAAGGGACACTAACAAACCCATAGAACTAGCACAAGAAACTCCTCGATAACTCGATCTGCTAACGAGAACCGAGCTAACTTGTTCCTAGGAAAGTTTCCATGTTGGCCACACTATACCACTCCTTCTAAAAAATGTGAACTTTGGCACAGTTCCCCGGACCATTGCAAAGTATGCAAAGATTCAAATTCGCAAACCAATCGGAACGTACGCTGCCATTCGAGTAAATGGAATGGAATGGACGCAATAAAGGTACGCAACGTCAACAAAAGCGCCCAGACCATAGCAATGAAGGATGCGTTTCCACCTTAACAGTCGGAAAAGTTTTCGTTCCCTGTACTCTCATTCCCCAGCGCTCAGTTCCAATTGAAGAGGAACTCTCGTTTTTGTTGTGTAAAATACCGTAGCCTTTTTGTGAGCTTCCATCGATGATTTGGTGCCGGCTGAATTGTCTGTCGATTGAAGTTACTTTGAAGGATGGAGTAAACTGCCCAAAACGGCGTAGGCTGCTAACCTTTATACGTACGCAGCGTCTAGGTACAAAAGGTGTGATTATGCTTTAAAGGAATCCCTTTCTATCCTTTCTTCCAGTTCGGTTCGGATTGGTCCGGGTTGATGAACAAGCCGATGTTCACATTGACAGCTTCATTTTGAAGCCCTACTTTCCTACGCTTCATCTTCCGGGCGGCTTTAAATTGCTGTCCAAAGCCATTTCTTTCATCAGGTTTGTTGTTGTAAGCTTTGTAAGCAAAGCAACAGGTTGTAGTGCTACCAAGGTACATCTGTTTTCGCTGTCCCATCACGTCCGGTTTTGAAAACATCGTACCACGCCCGCGCATCTTTCGAGGATTTTCCGCCAGGTTGGAAAATCCGATTAATCTGTTCCACTTATACGATTTTGATCGGCTGCCGTGGGATTTGGCTCGGCTCCTACTCCTTGAACGGAGGCCATCCATACTACCCCCGAGGGACAATGCGAGCAAAAGGTTTGCGTCGTATATTGGATTGGAAATGGTTTGGGGGTATTTTGTAGCTCTCAAGTCAAACCGTCCATTTCCAGCCGGGGTCGGGGGAACTTTGTCTGCTTTATGATGCATTCCATTTAGCGCAGTTGCTATGGTTGTTACATTGTATGGTGTTCGAGTTCCAATAAAATTTGCAAAAAAGCTATCCATGCCCCGATGGACATCAAATGTTTTCGAAAGAATAAGAGAATTTGTCCGGATTGTGGATTGATGACTGTAGTTAATGGAGGTATTAGAGTCGAGTCTAATTGTAGTGCATTGATTTGTTATAACAGGAATATTTTCCTTTACCTTTGATTAATCTATAGATTTCCATAGAATGTTCCATAGAATGTATTTATTGATTTTCACCTTTTTCAAGCTCAAATATAGTTGAAAAATTGATTTTTATTATTTTACTTTTCTATCTATCGATACACAGTGTGAAGTGCTCGGGACCAGCGTGGACTTAATTGGTGGCCAATGGCTGATAATAAAGAATAAAAACTCTACAAATTGCCTAAATTTAGGGTTTACAGATAACTTTCCGTGAAATACGCCTACATTTATGCAATACCCATCTATGATTGCTTTGATGCATCTTTCAATAGTTACAATTTCATCATTTCGAGGCGTTTTTTTTGGCAGTAGTACGTCTAGTTGTTGACAAAACATTCAATTAAAGCTGTTGACCCATATATCCTGTTGCTGCCAGCAAAAAACCTCCCAACCAACATCTTTCATCTCACCTTCGTTGCAAAATGTTGCCACTATTTTCCAAACAATAGAACGCAACAAACGCGACAATGCGTACGGCTGCGACTATCGTCTATAGGCACGTACGGCCACAACAGAGTAGACGAAGGAGACCACAACCGAGCCACTGTTTTTCGCCCTAATCCCAATTGCCAATCAATAAACAAGCGCCACCACGCTAAGTCTCTGTCCACGTGGCTACGAACGTGGGTGGCAGTGGAGGCTAGAGTGTTCCCGACCGATCGTGAAGGACGTGACTTTTCAACGGTAAACACGCGCCATTCGGTACGCGGTACGATTGGTAAACGCGACACAACTTGGGGGGATGAAGACAAACAATCGGAGAGGGCACTGTGTCAGTGTGCAATCAACAATTCACTTCCGGTGTATCTCATCATCCCCATCGCCGGTCAGGTTTAAGATACTTCAAGGAAAAAACTGCAGTTCTAGGAAAAAAATGTACCAGGCACACTACACACGAAGGAAGAGTTCGATTGGATCGGAAAAGTGAGCAATTGTGATGCGTTGGTACGTGGTCAGCTAGGACACCCAGTGCGAAGAGGACGTGCGCTGTTCGGGACGTGCTAGAACTGGTTCACTGGAAAATGGATGATTATCAGTAATAAGACCGTTGATAATATCATCCCACCAGCCTTTCTTCTCCCTCCCTCCCTTCTTTTCCTGCCCGCTTGCATTCGTTAAAACAAAAAGAAATCCACGAGTTCATACACGTGTCGCAGCATCATATGCTTTCGACCGCAAAATGCCCGACGGGAATAAAGGGAAATCTATCAATATTCCAACTGTTTGGCGTCCTCTTCGCACTGGATCACTCTTTTCCCAACCACTCAGTATTCCATTCACACCGGGCCAGCCCGACGGACAGATAAGCACCATCATATTATGATAATAAAAATATTGAATAATAAGAAAGGCTCACCAGTAAAAATGCACCAGCGGCGGTCGACGGTGACGACGGAACCTGTTGCATCAGCTTCCGGGCTTCCGTCGGACCGCATACCGATGAAGGTGCAGCAGATGGGCTGCATAATTTAAGCTGATTAAATTTCAAACCACGACACACTCACGGCTACGATGGCCGGCATGTTATTGCTATTGTAAAAGCGGGCAAGTGGATACACTTTTATGTTCCGCGTGGAAAATGCAGCCAAGGGAAGCAAGTGGATCCTCTCAAACCCGCGGTAAATGTATCGTTTTTCGCACATGTTTTCCTCTGCCATACGCCTGTGGCCACTTCACAGCTGCCTTCTGCCTTCTCACTCACAACAATGGCGATTTTCCGATGTGAGCATATCCAGTTCGATACGCGTGCCCAGGTCGGTGCGGGTCGGAACGGGATCATCCGAATCAAAAGCGCCATTGATGCTAATGCAGAGCAGCATTTTCCACTAATTAATGATTGTGTCGCTGTCAGGTCGGGCTAGCGATGTTCGGGTGACCGCAGACATCACAGCCGGATGCAAACAAAGGAGCGAAATGGGAACATAACGTATTGTTGAGCGGTTGTTGCTTGTAATTTGTGGTCCATGAAATTGATGCACACGAACCCAGCCATCTACTCTAGTCAAAATCATCAACTGCAGTCAGATATACGGTTGGGAATATTGAATATAATTGGAATATGAATCATATTTTGACATTTTTACCGATTTTCTACATTGTCAGTTAAATGATTACTAGAATCTTTCAAAGATGGAGTTAGTTCATCTCTTTTTGCAACAGATGGCGCTACCTGTTTATGACAGTTATTTAGTGAAACACATGTGTTTTCGCACCTAAAATTCTATTCCAAAAAGAGTTAAGTGGTTTTCACAAAAAAAAAAAAAAAACAAATACCCAGCGATGATGCAGTTTTGACGTAAACTTGCTCAAAAATTCTTCGTTTCCCCGCTTTCGACAAATAGTATATTAGTTGCCAGTTGCCTGAGGCAAAATCCATAACTTCATGTAAGTATCTCGAGATTGGTTTTCCCAACTTTTTCCCCGGGTGATAGCTTCCTCCTGTAACGACATACTTTACTATCGTGTCAGCGACAAATTCTTCCGGTGGCATCCGTTATGAGACGATGTTGCTCCAGGTCACGCGTGGAGGAGGCAAAAGAAAATCATCGATGAAACCAACCAGAAATTGTACATGATCATTCATTTTGCATGAGTACAGAAGTCTTCTCTCTCGTTACTAGCTGCTAGCCATGCGCCTTTCTCCCTCAATACCCCCCGAATGTATATCCGGAAGAAATGGACTAACAGGCACAATTTATTATGTATGTCAAAGCTGCCCGCAAAGTTGCATGAAGTGGTAGTCCCGCTGAGCTAAACAGTTTTCCATAAACTGGACCACTTCCCGGGAATGGGAATGCTACTGCCTATTTCGTTTAAGAAGCGTGCATGTCCCAGCGCTCGCATGATTACCTTTGCTCAGCGTGGAGAGCATGTTCCGGTGGCCAAAATGTTTGACGGTCCAACTTTGAGGAGAATAAATCGTAATGGTAGTGAGTATTAATCGGACAAAAAGTCAGTGCCCACTACATTCCAGGAGATGGTTTTTATTGAGCAACATTATTCTCCCTCTAAAGCGGCCAGTCCGTAAAGTACGCAACCACATGCAGAGCGTGGAACATGAGTTTGCAATCAGTGTTTGCCCCTTTCGAAATGGGCCAGATTCCTTCACGAAGCGGGTCACGTCGACAGATGAGCCAACCTGCTCATCAGAAAGTAGGCCATGCCGTCGGGCACCACTGGAGCACAGCGAATTCCATCGCATAGCAGGATGGACCTGTTGTTGTACGCCATCAACCCCAACGACAATTTACTGTCCAAAAGCTGAAAGTCTCTCGGTAGCACTCCCGGATGGCGTCCCGACCCGGCATGATTAGGCTAGATTAGATTTCAGCGAATCCAACGGAAAACAGCAAACGGAAGTGACAACTCGACTACAGGGAACCGGGGTGGTACAAAATGGCGATGAAAGTGATGCCATCGTCACCGCCTCGCTCGAGCGGTCCGGTAATGACGGAGCGAAAGGGAGAGGGCGTCAGCCGATATCGTATATCGTCTGCCATCGGAACATGTTGTTATCGACGATAAGCGATTTTATTCGATAACACTCCTCGCAGTGCAAATAGAGGACGCAAGAGCAATCGGAAGAGCTAGTGCCGCAGTAGGGCCGTTCGGTTTGGACCGGATGGAGACGATCGACTCTCCTCGGCCATCCATCACGACCATCGACATCGTCTACTTAAGGGAAGACATAGTAGGATATTGCAAGCCATAGAACGCCCCCTCTACAATCTCCCTGCCACCCTCTGTCCTGCCTCTTTCTCCCCTCCCCTCAAACACACACCAGCACGTTCTCCACGCGATTGTTTATTTATCACAATCAATAGTACTATAAACATGATTAATTCCGCCGATACTGTAGCGATTGAATTTTTGTGTCTTTTTCTGCTTTCATCAACTGGTCCGTACGGTGTCTTATGTCGATGCTCGCCAAGGAAGGAAGACGGGCACGATAACCTGCGCAAGCCATCGTTCCAAAGTGATTAAAATGAAGGAAATTGATATCCCGATGGAGGCGCATGGTACGTCAGCGGGAAGTGCTCTCAAGATGGGCCAATAGTTAATAATTACTTCAGTCCGTTCGGAGATGATATTTGAGGTACCGATTTTTATGCATCATAGCGCTCATAAACATAAGGCTATCAACGAGAGCGATAAATTTCGGTTTCATTATCCTCGATAACCTCCGAACAGAAAGTGCCGCAAGTTATTAAGTTGGTGCTCTTTTTAAGCATTTCAATATTTCATTAGTTTTCAAAGCTCGTGTGCAATAAAGTTGCTTTATAAGTGCTCTCACTCACCACTCCCCCGTTTTCGCTCATCGTTTTCAATCGATTGTCCGATGGGCGCAATGAAAATGGCAAGCAGAAAAGAAAGATTTCCCAACGGAGCAGTGTGGAGTACCTTTTGGTTTGTTTTTCATTTCCTTTTTTGATTTCACGAAAGGTAACGGAACACTCACAGGATGATGGCACAATCAATCATGAGGAATGCCGATGCCGATAGAGTACGGTCTATCTGTCGGGCTCTGCTTTGTACGCGGGAACATCTGTGTGGAGTTGATGATGTAGCCGTTTTCCTTTTATTATACTTGCAAAATGGCGGTACCTGCGAATGAAACCTTTTCATCGTTCCTTTTTCTTCCCATTGAGCTTGGGTTTTATTTTTCCTAGTTTTCTTCCGCTATTGATTGAGGTTAGGGTCTTCGTTACGAATTTTCCCCAAACCATCTGCGCTTACGTGTGGCTTACAATTTATGTAGCACACGTGTCATGCCCATTGTGCAATTAATTTCATATTTTCTTTTCCAATGCTGGTTTAATGCTCCCTACCTAAATCTGTGCGCTTGGAGAACATTGTTAGTGATAGGAATTTTTGGTGATTTGTCGATAGTTTGATGTTGATGCTGCTTGAAGAAGCACTCTTTCCCCAATCCAAGCCAATTCCCAGAACACTGAGAAGAAATCTCTTGTGGTTTTTGCCAGCAACGTATGGATTTTTTTTGCGAAGCAAGAATCGTGTGTGATGTGCTTACTTCATCCGATAACTTTTTCTTCCTACGGTAGCAACACTTCGAATACTTTAAAAAGTGAACGACCTGCCTTGATTTGGCACAGAGCCATTCTTTCCCGACCATGTACCGTGAAAGTCCATAACTTTCGAGTTTTAAAACGATTTTTCTGCGCGGTTTACTTTACCGGAAAATAGACAAGCAAACCATGGGTGTAGGAAAAACATCGCACCAATCCCTTCAAAGGGGACATCCGGTCCTGATGGCTGGATTCCCGGTATCTGGGCATTTTCCAGGATACTAGCCCATGCTGGCTATGAATGAGGAACCAACTCGTTTGCCAAAGCCCTTACTCGCTGTACAATAGTAGCTAAATCAACATAGACTACGGACCCCGGGTCAGACGGTTCCAATGTACAGCACGACGACTAACATCCGGCGACGACTGGACGGCTGTGCTTTCCCAGAAATGTACCGGTACTGTGCCGAGTCCCACAGAAGGGATGGTTAGATCTTTTGGAACAAGCCGTTCGTTGGCCACATGACCGAGTTTTCCGAACGGTTCCAGTGACGAAGGTTTCATAAGTCAAATGTCCCAGACCCGAAACGTGTGAATACACGGTTCGGGTCGAGCCTGATGGGTTAAAGTTTCTTTTAACCCGGTTTTGGCATTGGGTGGTGATGAGGGAAGTTTCATAAACCGAAAACTCTAATTTACTCCTTTTCTCGTGGGTTCGTTTTTAATTATCTCTGCAATGAGCGTGTCGCTTTTGAAGCATTTTCATCGTGGTTACAAGATAGGCGTAGTTGAGTGAACAAACGTTTGATTGCATTTCCCTTTTTTCCGGGCTCTGAAACTACTAAACACCTGATTGGTTGGTGACTTCTACTCGTTTGTTAAGAAAAAAACGCCAGATGATTAATAAGGGCAAGTACACCCGAAAGATAAATAGTATTGGACTGAGTTGTCAGTAAGTCACATTGATCGTAGCTTTTCAAGGCGGCTGGAAAATTGTGAGAAACCTTTATGGAATCTTTTTAAATAATGCATTTAAATAAAAACACCACATAATCATAAGTAATGTTTGGAGGTATTTCGTCCTGCGTCTTGTTGCATGATGAGAGAAAGTCGCAACTCTTAACTTCACACTTCACCAAAGATACAAACAGAGCGTCCTTGCAGCCTCGAGCCCCAAGCAATCATTTTCCAGTCCAGCAACACCAAAAAGCGAGCTGTCAAACTGTGAGCACAACTGTTTACATCTCAACTGTTCCCCGAATTCCGGGGTGACTCCTAACGGTGCACTCTATATCCCAGGCTGATGCTAATGGATCAGATTTTATCGCCTTCCGAGAAATTAAGTAAGCTCGGTGCTCTTCACAACTCGTCGCGTGGTACCTGTTGTGTATGGGGAGAAAAACTTTTCCCATCTGCCAAAGAGCGGACGAAAGGAATGTCTCTCGTATGTTTCTTATAAAATGTTTGCGTTCGGCAAAAAGAACGAGAAGAATTTTTCACGTTACTGAAACTGTTTTCGTATCATGCAAATGGTGACAGAGATTTTCCATCCGGTTGAATATTGCTTCTTCTTATCGCGCTTGTTCCAAGCAAACGAAAAAAAGGGAACGAAATGGCTTAAGTATGCGTCTGGCAGGTCGTTTCTTGGTTTTTAAAGTGCTTTTCATGTTTCGTGGAAAAATGTAAATTTTTTTCCTCCTAAACATTGATCGCCAACAATCACAGCTATTGGCTAGAATTATATAGCTGCCGGGTGACGGTTTTCCTGGAAGTTACGGTTTACGGTTTCTCTTCGGTCTAAATAATTAACACAGAACCATTACTATCATTTCTTTGTGGCTCGTTTCATGTAGTATGTCCTTAGTGCGTTTTTTATGGAGAAAAATGTTTCTGAGAAACATGACAAATTGAATAAAAAAAAAGCGTCATCATCTGAACCACGCCCTGCTACCTAGCTGTACGGTGTGAAAAGTACATTTATCCAGACAAATTATAATTAATCGGCCAAGGTCCACCGATTATTACGTTCGGTCTGATCCGGAACAAAACCTGTACCATTTGTGGGGATTATTCCAAACAAACTTTAATTAATTTTGTTTCAAATCCAAATTCACCGGATGGAGTCACCTGGTGGCCGGTGAAGGCAGAAAGTTGATCAATTAGTTCGTACGAAAGCGTTTCACGCGATTCTATGAATGTATGGAATATTAGACCAATGACGTCGAAGTTTAATACTGTTGACATGAAAAGTGTAATCCAAAATTAATTCGTTCGTGGTTCTGGTGGCGAACACATTGATTTCGATCATATTTACTGGCACATCATAAATTATCCTTTGACGTACATTAAAGATAGTACTCAAACCCTTATTCAATACAGT
This sequence comes from Anopheles marshallii, assembly GCF_943734725.1. Taxonomy (NCBI): domain Eukaryota; kingdom Metazoa; phylum Arthropoda; class Insecta; order Diptera; family Culicidae; genus Anopheles; species Anopheles marshallii. Next base: position 81,510,759 of record NC_071327.1, read on the forward strand.
TATAAAATTAGAAATGTTTACTCCAATTTGTACAAGTCGCAAGAGTAGCTTGCTTGCTCTCAATTTCCCTCAAGTTCTGCGCTTTGCTTAACGAAACCGCCTAAAGTTATGCAATTTGCATATCAAATGAACGTTGTGCGATCGGGTTTCCTTCGGCAAGATGGCTATTGATTTAATTATTTTATTATTTTAGCAACAGATTTAGAGTAATTCCAAATACTTTTCACAATTACAATGAAATTCGTCTTATTTCTCCCTTTCCTTCAACCGCCACATTTACTTCGACAACGGCAGCATTCAACAGAAAGACACAAAGATGATGACATCAACTACCGCGGAACCCTCATAATTTAGCAACATGATACACATCAAACGTACTTATGAGCTGCTGTCCAGCAAGTGGTGCGTCCTCTAGATGGCTGCCAGCTGCACGCTGATGGACCGCTCGCTCGTTGACGTCGTCCTTAGTCAGACGGGGCAGTTGATTATGGTAATAATAATTTCACGATGCAATCATAAAAAACCAGCGACCCATCAACCCAAGAAACCCTGTGACGTTCTCGGTTGATTAGGATGTGATCGTACACGATTGCCTTTCCAACGGACGGGTGGATAACGTTCGGTCTTTTCTTTTATGTGTATCACTCACTCAGGATTTTTATACGAGAAAAGGGGTTTTTCCAGTCCTGCTGTTTTGTTCTGCACCGTGGTACTGCTAATTAATGCCAAACTTCAGGGACAATTATGGAGGCGATGAGATACGAATTGAAAAAAAGCACACTCACACAAGCTCACGATATGCGAATGGTCACAGTTAATCAACTACCGACATCAAACGGGTGTTGCTTGAGGAAGGAATATTCGAATGCCGCACGGGATTCACTGGGTCACTTTCAAAGAGACAAATCCTTTATGGAATGCTGGTGCGCAGATGGTGATAAGGGTAAAATCTCTGTATTTTATAGCACTTGAAAGATAACAGTTATACACTGTAACGTACTTTTTGGTGTGTAGTAGCTACCACTTTGTATACGATGTTTCGCCTTTAAATTTAAACACTTTAAGCACAACTTTTTCTCTCTGTAACGTCACAAAAAAACCCCGCTTCCAAATCGATCAAAGCGCATCGAACTTTGAATAAAGAAGCAATTACGTTGATTCTGGAGCCAGTTGTTGCATCGATGGACACACGATAACGAATGATAGCGTACAGCACCAGAACCATTCCATTTATAAGCCACATCTGTCTCGAGTGCTATCTAATGAAGGTTTTTCCTCTCTATCACAACAACGCGAGCAAGAGATGGAAAGAATCCGAAAACTGTTCGCGAGCTTTTCCCGAAGCGCCAAAGCTCCGATGTTTCGAACACGATTGGACGGCGTCCCGGCGGATGTGATGTGCCATACGTCATTTGCTTTGATTTTCCCGGCATTTTTGAGCTCGTGCTTGGTGTCGATTGCGTGAAGATTAAGGGAATCTTTAAAGGAACAAACTCTTCATTTGTAGTAAAATTACACAAAATACATTTCATCATTCAAACTATTGCTAGCTACGTGAAGATGAATGTTTGTATAAAATGCAACAATTTGTGCTCTTCATGCTTTTGTTCCTTTTTATTACGAAGATTGTATTTCTTGCATCCATCATTATGCAAAATAATTGTCAACAATTTGCTCTACACCGTTTGTTGAATGTTCCGATAAGCCACTTCTCATCGTTAATGCCCGTCTCAGTCAAGTAGATGCTTAAATTTAGTACGTCTATGAGATGGAACGTGGAAAAGTGAGATGCGAACCGGTCTAGAAGAGAGAGATGCAAGCCCGAAAACACAGCTCGGTTTGAAGTAGATGCGTGCTGCTAACAAAACGCTTCTCGTCTGCAAACCAACCGTGCCTCCTTTCGGGCAAACCCGAACGAGCAAAGCTCGGTGGAAAAATGTGTGGAAAACCCGGCAGGATAAGAGAGAACGAGGCGTGCTGGGGTGTATTTTCACTCTGCTCGAGACGAGTAGTAGAGCGTAACGTAAATCCTAGTGCTCGAAGCCGATGTTGGAAACACGTTATTGTAAGAACAGCGCGCCTATTGTACGCGTTTCTTGTGTTACTAATTTATATATACACTTTACTCAGTAGTATATTTTTTTCATACACCAATCAGGAAAAAGAAGGCAGCTTCTTCATGAGCAAACAGCTACATTTTGAAAAGAAATATATCCACTCTTCGTAATATCGGTTGAAAGCTCTGATGACACACCTAGCGTACAACCATCGTTTGCGTACGCACTTTAGGGACTATTGGAAGCAGTTACCAGAAAGTGTGAGAAGAAAACACAACGACATAGAAGGTACCAGGGTGAGACAGAGAGCACGAAAATGAGGGAAAAAAGAATCAAACATCTGAGCTGCTGATAGCTCGGAACTTCTGCAAATGGCTTTTAATCATTGGGAAATCGGTCTGATTGGGGAGTGCCGGGGAGTCCAAAGTGGAGCGGATGATTTTCCTTCCCTTCCGACTGGTTTCGTTGTTTCGACCCTCATTCCTGCTCCCTTCAACGTCCTTGCGGTGGAAACTTTTTCTACTAACTACCAGGGAAAGCTTTTCTGTTTGATGTGGCAACTGACACTGAGGGTATCTTCCGTTCCACAGATGAAACGTACGAATGATTTGAATTGTCCAGCAAGTGCAACAGGTTGTTGCGAAACAAAGATTTGAAAAGGAGTGTATAAACGTTGGAATATCACACACAACTGCATACTCCGCATAGTTTCCAGTTGCGTGGATTGTCCAACATCGAATAAATGTAAGTGTGACAATTCGTTCGTGAGTAACGACGGAACGTTTGCTAAATTCTTTCTCAACGTTTGGTACTTAATGAGGTCGTATCTGCTGGTAACAATTGCGTAGCGGAGTCATTTTGTTCTATTTCAACACATGACAAGTGGACAGTGTCATCGAAAAGCAAAACAACAATCTTTGCAGCTGTACCAACGTTCGCAAAGGTCATTGAGATCAGGGAGAAAATAACAGGTGAAGCGAAAATACTTGAAAGATCCGTAATTCCCATTTCCTAGTGAAAAAACAACATCCTTAGGGAGCCAAATCGATACGTACCGGAGAAACGCTTTCCTCTTAGATGGGTTTTCGATGATTTGTTTCTCATTTTTACACAGAATTTGGCGACATTTGGTGAGTGATTTTTTTTTGTTTGCTATTTGGTTCGAGACGGAATATGGTAGAACGTAGCGTGGAGTAAATGTCAAGTGAAATTAAAGCGCGTTCCCTGTCATGGGCACCCGAATTAACTCTCGTAAATGTCCCCAGCGCAAAGAAGTAAAACGAAAAATCCAATTTTTCGACAATTCCTAAAAACTCAGCATTGTGCGAAAATGGAAAAAAGCTGTATCGAAAGCGAATTTTAATACTGACAATGGTGGAATACGTAAGATAATTGAATTGCAATCAGTGGACCTTATTGGGTACGAAGGGTACTTTTGCGTTAGACGGCTCAACGCGCCTGAAGGTATGCAATGAGTTTTTTAAGGAATTCCTTATCTTTACAGACAGACATCGATGTTGTAGAATAATTTAAATAAAATGTATGATACACATAAGCATAGTATAGTCTTATAATTCATATAGACACTGTTATACCTTCGCCAAGTGCAATTATTAGCCTGGCATCAGGTACATGAGCTCCAATTAAAATGTTTGAATAATATAAACACAGCTGGTAGTTTACATATGCCTTCGGCGAGTTTGAATAGTTGAAGTAACTCATCTAAATTCTGCTCCATTCCATCCACTTGTTGAGCTTAAATGGCATTAGAAACTCACATTAATTAAGCCGGTTAGCATACTGCGGAGCGCGAGGGAATCCACGCGAACGCTCCATACAACGACAGATTATGATCGAAATTTCTCTCCAAAGCAACCGTACCGGCCCGGCGTTACAAAAATCTCCAACGCAAACAAACAGAAGCAACAACACCGAGCCTTATCCAGGTTTCGGAAAGGTAATCCAATAATCCCGACAAGTGCTTTAGTATGCAGCGTTATGATACAGCGCAGATACCCATTACAGAACCCACGAAACGAAATGGGTATGAGAAATAAAACAGATAAAGATGAGGAGCAAAATGCACACAAAAATTAAAACAAATTGAAACTCACTTTAGAATGCATCAAAGAAGTGATCGCAAAACTCAACAGAAAATACGTAAAAAAAAAAGCAGACGAACAGACGAAATATGAAATAACCGATCGAGATCAGGTTTTTATCCACTTCCGAATTGTTTGCAATGTTTGCTTGTGTGTTCGTTTTTTTTCGGATGCATTGCAAGCTGCATTCCATCCACCGGTTCGGTGTGCTGATCCCCAAAAAATTGCATTGGTTGCATTTACTCCCGGTCGGTGAACCTGTGTGGACTTGAAGTTGATTTCGCTCGGAGTGCTTTGGTTGAGGTCCGGCTAAGCTGCACCAACTTGTTAACTAGATTGAAATTGTATTGTGCGAGTATTTTCATTCGCTGCGCGTCCCTGGCAACGTACCTATTGGGAGTCTGCTGAAAATGGGCCTCGTTTCCATGGTGTGCGTGTGGTCGATGGTGATTGCGATTAGTTTGCATCAGGTGAACGCTAATTTTGGAAGTACCAATTATAACTACGATACGGACATCACGTTTCTCATCTACGATTGGTGCGTACTTTGTTTTCGTGGCAATGTAATTAATTAGAGGAAATAAGCTTCAGCTGCTGGATTGTTTTTTCGCAGGACTCAAACCAAGTTCGCGAGACAGACAACCGCCGAGACGAACTTTGCTGCGTTCGGCTGTAAACCCGGAGATCCTTTTGTGGTTGTAGTGCATGATTGGTCCCAGGGTTGCACCATCACACAATGGGTGCAAGAAACGCTGAACAACTTCATCATCCACCGAAAGGGCTGCATCCTCTGCCTGGACTTCAGTGTGATCGCTGACAATAACGATTACTTCACCGTGGTTAAGCTGGTAGATCCGATCGCACGCACACTGGAGAAGAAACTGCGTCAGTTGCTCATGTTTGGGATTCCACCGGCCAATGGGATGCTGTACGGATTCAGTCTTGGATCGCAGGTCGCTTTCCAGGCCGGACGCAACCTTGCTCCACAGAAGTTGGGACGAATTGATGGTGAGAATCGACGGTAGCGTCTTACAATACATCAAATCAGTAACATTCTCTTTTGTGATAGCCTGCGATCCGGCCGGTGTTGTGTTCGATTCGAATAGCACCTACACTGCGCTGAGCGTAATGGACGCTGCTACGGAGGTACAGTGTATACACACAAGCAGTGACATCGGCACGACACTGCGCGTCTGTCACAAGGACTGGCTGATGGGTTACTGTGGCTGGTTACAGTTTGCGGCCGGTTTGACCAGTTCCCATGATCTGTGTACGATCTTTTACAATTTAGCCTTCTGGTACGACTTTAAGGCTGTTTCCAATCCGTACCTTTGTCCCACATCGCGCGCTGTTACCTCGTGGCCGAATGGTTTCAAGATGGGTTACTACATGCCGCAGGGAAAGTGAGTGAGAGGTGTATGATCCCCGGACGGGGGAAAACGTTCCTATTTAACTAATCTTATGTTTGATACTCTTTGACAGTGCCCTGATAGGAGATCTGTTTGCGAAAACATCCAAGACATATCCGTACAATTGAAGCCAGTCGGTGTTCGGAAGCACCACAAATCATCCTGCATACAAGGGACTGACGGCTGCATTCGGAATAATTAATACAACTTACATGCTAAAAGACCTCTAAACCTTTCGAGATTGATAAACATTTTTTAAAATAAATATTAAATATTTTGTACTACATTTTTTCATTCAAAGGGAAATTTTGTGATGCAGCTTGCATACCTTCCGGCGTTTTATAAGCAAATAACATACCGATGACAAATTCGACTTAAGGTATGCAATTCCTAATGTTACAAGCTTTAAATAAGAGCATGTTTCTTTTCCTTATCCAGAAAATGAATAGATTCTTGCTGTATTCCTTCCAGGCACCTAAAATTAATTTACCCATATCGTTAAACCTCAATGGCGATTCCAAAAAAATCGACAAACAATCCACTGAAACGTCGAAGCCCAACTTTTAATTAAGTTCCATTCCCTCTCCTTGCTGCTTTGTCTCCACTAACGAAAAACGTTTTCACCGATCACGGATCACGGGCACTTCCGGCGCGAAAGCATCGGAAAACGTGCACGAACCAAGTAGGTCCACGGGCATCACATACACGGGCGCGTCACCGTACGTCATTGATAATAATTTTGGAATGTTCGATGGTACGATGTGTTGTCGTCACCCGGTTCCAAAGGCAACGTCAACAATTTCTAACACGTGATTGTTACACGAGCGGGTTGATGGCGTCACATGACCGCGGGAACGCACTTCATGTATACACACAAACAAGGACAATGACGATGGTGATTCGGTAGTCAGTTCGTTAGCCCTTTGAACGTGTGAAAGAGCCACATGAAAGTTTGGAAGCAAGAAGCGAATGCGGTTGATTAGTCCCAGGATGTTCAACCTCACATTTTATGCATACCCACATTAACATCTGGCTCGAACAGAGAATATTTGGCTGAAGGTTTCCCATCTCACGTTGATGCTACTTCGAAAGCTTCTAGAAAAAGCTCGAAAATAAATCAGTTCCATGCCTGCTACGTCTCCCCGTAGTAGGTAGCAGGTAGGGCACATGATAATATCTGTCCACGAGTAACTGGATCGCGTTTGAGTACACGTTTTCTGGTGAGGTTACGAGCACGCGACGCGATGTGTCTCCCGTGGTGCTTTTCAATTGATTTCTCCTCACTCCCAACAATGGAATTATACACGTTTGTCTATTGGGCGTGAGGACAAAGGTATTCTGAATCCTTTCGCTTTTCGATTAACATTTCCTTTGCTCTCCCAGTTGCAAACAGACCGTACTGGTCTTGGCTTTGTTCCTTTTGTGCGGTGTGGAGCACACTTGCAATTGATAGGTCCCGTCGGTGTACTTAAGGTAGAGCAACGTGAACAGTGCTTTTACAATTCTTGGACCCGTGACCGGAATCGTGATTTCAGCGGAAACATTCGGACACAAAAACTCGTGTACATTGATTACATAGTCTATTTGAAATTTTGATCCATATTAATACACGTCTTACGGCACGAACGATGAAAGGAACTTCCACGAAAAAAAAAAATCACCAGCAACTCCAACAATAAACACTTTGGCCACCTTTACCTGTGAATGATTCGATATTCCGGAAGTTCACTGGATCAATGTGTACGAGGTATGTTTGACCTGGCCCGGGAAATGCGGCCTGCAAAATCAACAGGTAAAAAGAAACTGACCTACGAAGATGGAGCTACGCAATAGGAAGTTCCCGTCCCATCCGGACCGGATATTGCTTTTCTGGATCCGATTTGTCGTTCATTCATCAAAATAAACATCCCCTTACGGAGGGGTTGTGGAAGTATTGTTCCAGAACATGGGGTGACATTCACGAGACACGATTGATGCTATGTATTGGAATTTTATGAAAGTTATATAGCGTTATATACAACTTAAGTATGTAGGTATAATTAGACATTTTTTAGTAAACATTACCTCTCAATCTTTAAGCTTATACATTAAATGAAGTTACCGAATTTCCTATTTCCGTTTATAATTTGACTATGTTCTACATAACTCAAAGCATACAAACTGATAATTTTACTATTTTGTTGGTTCCCTGCTTTCGCTTCCCGTTCGTTATCTTTGCGTGACTCGCACAACCTTGAGCTACTTTCACTCAAGGTAAACCACACTCCAGCGCCGAAGAAGTCGAGTCGAATTGAGACGGCTCAAGGTTGTCTCGGGAAAGGAAGGTGAGAAAAAAAGAAAGCCAAGTGTCCGGAAGTGGACCCGTCGATGCAGAACCGCAACTCGGTCGACCCTCAGTACGTCATCCTTAACCGCTAACCGTGAGTGACACGTTTTGATTGTCACTGTCAATCCAAAGTGCCGTCCGAAAGGATAAGTGGAAACAAAAAAAACAAGTGGACCGACAGGTCATTGGTACCGTGCGTGTGGTGAGATACTTTTTTTATGCGAAAAATGTAATAAAAACGAAATATAGCTTCGCACCATTTATATAAGAGCAAACTGCTCCATTTCGTATTAATTGTCATGCTCCAAAAGCTTCACCTCAAATTGCGGCAATTGTGTTAACATGTGTTTTATAGCACAATTGCTGTTGCAAGTAAACACCAAATAAGCCTCATTTGTTCGGAGGTATTCCCCGAGCAAACCTCCGAACTCCGGGTTTAACAGCTGATTGGACGAGTTTAGTAGTTAACCCTTTGGTGCGAAATTCATTTGTTATAATTGCTGAAATATTTATATCTTTATTACGACAAAAATACCACAAGAGAAACTATCTACTCTTGTTCGAAATATCTAAGCTCTTGTTCTTTACAACACACAAGGGATAATTACCATTTGAGGGTTAACAGGAATGCCCTGTGAGTGTGACTCCGTGCCGCAAGCAAGCGACGAACCTTACTCGCATCGGGAGAGCATAAACCTACTTTGGCCGTGAGTCCGTAAAACGGTCAGTGAGTCAGTCAGTCAGGCTTACCGACCCATCCGACCAGCTCGACTGCATAACGCGTTAAGTAATCGTGGCCGAAGCAACAGCACAGGGAGGCTCCATATCACCTCACCTGTGTAGTATTGGGCAAAGGCGAAAAACCGCGCAAAAGCCGGCTTACAGTATGGCCACCGTGCGGTTCATGGTTTCGAAAAATCGAGCCTCCCCCACCCGTAAGCACAACATGGAGCGCATGGATGCCGCAGAACGGTGGACTCCCCTAAGTGGACTAAGTGTGTCGCTGTCGGTCGTAGAAGGATCGCGTGCAGCTTGTTAAGGGAGTGGAAAGCGTATTGGAGAGGTGTGACAGCGAACCAGAAGGGAAGGGATTGATTTTATTTATTTTCTGTAAGCCGGTCGGGTCACATTGCTGAACATTGCTGTTTTCTAGACGATTTTGTGAGGATGGGAGAGTGAGAAAGAGTGAAAGATCGATTCGGAGCTTGCGCTGCTCAGATTCGATGGTGTTGGTGACGAGACTTACCAGCCAGAGTTGCTAGTTGCGCTGTACGTTCTTTTCGCTTTCAGTTTCAATCGTGCGGTCAGTTCGAAACGTTCGTTCCTACCAACCCTTTCGATAACTTCGGGACGTCAGGTGTTCGTTTAAGTTCGAAAGTTTGTACTTTAAAAGGCGTGTAAATAGGTGAAACGTTCTTAGTACACCGATTAGTTACAGTGTTGAACTACAAGCGACAGCAAAATGATTGTACGATCCAGTGCTATTCTGTCGATCGTCGGTGCATTCTTGCTGGCAAATGGCGCTCCCTACGGTGGAGGTCACGATGATGGCGAATTTCGTGACAAAAAGTACGACGAACAGCTGAAACAGGTGTCGAAAGTGGGAAACACTTACGTAAGTGATGTTTTGCTTCCAGGGGAAAATCAATCTTCCAGTGAAACGAATGATCTTAATGCAATTCTCGGGACAGGTGGCCGCACTGGAAATATACGACAACCCACCAGACCAGGACAACGCCCGCAAGGAGGTGGACAATTTCCCGTCCAACGTTTACAGCAAGTACGACAGTCTGCAGCACAAAGTGAAAAGCTTTTTTGATGTAAGGGAATTACAATAGCATTACATTTGCTTAGTTCGTTATGAAAACGATCCAACGGTTGTGCATTGCAGGCTGAACCGCTCATCGATAACATCCGAGAATCGGACAAGTACGGCAACACGGGCGATCAGTTCTATTTCATCACGAAACCACTGGTGGAAACGACCGCCAAGGTGAACATGTTCATCAACTCGGTGATAGCGGTAAGGGTTTTGCAAATAGTGGCAGAGAGATTGCATTGCTTTTAACCAACTGCAAAACGGTTTTGCTTTGTAGGCACCGAAGAAGCTGCTGGGTGGATTGAAGAAACAGGCCAACGACAAGCTGAACGACGTTGGTGCCGGGTTGGTTGGATTGAGGCGATAAGAGGAGGTGTAGTTAAATTATTACCAAAAACGAAGCAAACCTGTTTTAAAACAGTAGGGGAATGTATGTAAATATAGTGAAATCATAAGGTGCTTTATCCCCAAAATAGGTTCTCCAATGTTTCCCCCCTAGCGTGATATGCACAATGCCATCGTTTGGAATGAGTCTTAATGCGAACGTAACCTTCATCAGCTAGAGATTAGCAAGTCCAAAAAACAAACTCGTTGTAATTATCGAATAAATTGTACCACGAACCTTTGCACTGTTGAACAACTAAACAAACTAACACCATGACCTGAAATCGGTCAGAAAACATTGAAAAACTGCATCTTATTCCGCCTTCAACGCATCGTTCACGCCTCACAAATCGAGGGCGCGAACAGATGCACCATCCCCCTACTTGTGCGACCAAAGCCGGCGACTCCGAGCGTGCAAATCATCATCATCATCATGATCAACACCGCCGCCGAATGATGATGGAAAACCCAAACATTCATCTACACTCAAACATCCCTTCCATTGGCCATTGTTGATGCGCATACAAAATTCGAGTGTGTTGCGTTTTGCGTTAGATAATCGGACACCGGCTGGCCTTCCACTGCCTTGGGCACTCGCCATGGAACGCCATTGTGATCGCCTTCTCCACGCCGTTAGCTAATATTTGTCGCTATTTTTTCTGCTTCTCTGTATGCCCTGCGTTGAAGATTTTGGAAACGAACCGAGGTGGTGGAACAATTTTGGGCTCACGATGCTGAGATGCGTTTTTGGGGTAGGACGCGATCGGAGATTCCGAACACGTCAGTACGTACGGTTCGATCGAACTGGTCAGGTTTAAGTTGGAGGTTAAAGTGTCCGCGTGGTGTCTGTGGCTTGTGTTTAAGAGGTTTCGAAGTTTTCCAATTGGAACTTTACTAATCAGAAACACTCCCGGAAGAGTGACTTCGTGATGGAGGTTCGTCTTCAAACATGCGTGTTGTTAGTGATCTCCATTTTGTCGCTCGTAAATCAGTTCCAATGTTTGCCCTTGTCGGGACATAACACAGGCGAAGTACAGGCTAAAATTCAAGCTGACCGTGAGCTGCTGAACACAGTGACGTACGTTGGAAACAACAAGGTAAGTGCTTTCGGAGACCCCTTGGGGTAGTTGGGCGAATTTGAGGTAAGAACCTACCTGAGATATATGGAGATAGGAACTTGAGGTAAAACAGCATGTATTACCATCCTTTGTAGGTGTACGGCCTACTGTCAAACGAACAACCTGCAATGCGTGAGGCAAAGCTGGAGAAAGAAGACCTTGATTCTAGCATACTGACGAAGCTGGAAAATGTGCAGAAGAAGTTCGTCGATAAGGGCAATGTAGGAGCACACTGGATATGAGATTGGTAGGATATAGCAACTCACCCTGTCCCCATTACATTCCAGGTTCCAGCACTAGTTGATCAAACACAGCAGAAAGATTACTTTGGAAATCACGTTAAGGACGAACCCCTGTACAGAGGTTTCGTTGGAATAGTCGAACAGTTGTCCAATGTCTTCAATGCAGTTGTGGAGGTAAATCATAACCATTATTTCCGAAGAGAAAAGAAACTAACGCACATTTCCCTGTTGCAGAAAGTACCAAAAGGAGCAGTTGTAAATCTAAACAAGAGCGTGCTCAATCGTCTCAATCAAATCGGTGCCGTGCTGGTGGGGTTAGAGGATGCGAAAAAGTAGTGAACCGATTGTGTCGCTTTGTAGTAATTTATTCGTACTGTAAATACTTAACGTTCTATCATGCAGTTTTTTTTTCTGAGTAGTCGTTCGGGAATGTTTGACGGTCGTTTTTACGAGGCGGTCCTCTTATTTCTCTCTTTATCTTCACTCAACTCCAAGGAAGTTTTACGTTTTTGGTAGTATTGGTAGGCAGTTGCGCGGAATGAAGGTTGGCCAGAAAGCCTTATTCTAAATCGAATTTGTATAAATAAAACTGTGCAGTATTCTACGTTCTACAGCTAGCGCACCCTACATCGTTCGCAAATCAGGGGGAAGACCCCGTTTTGTGTCTCGTACTATATAAACTATAATTGGTTTCCATTTTGGTCGCTCTTACGTTTTTCCTGCGAGTCGTGTTTATCGTTCAATTAAAAATGGATTGTTATGTGAATTCGCTTAATTTTCCCGCTTCTTTTTGGCACAATCGTTAGACATACAGATGTTACTGTATGCAGCAAAGATCACACGTGCACTCCTTCGCACGTATATACAACCATTTAGCCACTGCTTCCCGAACTACCGGGAGCACTTTAGCTATGTTTCCCGCTTCGAGACTGGTGAGTATTGTTGTTCTACCGGGTTGTGATACTATTATGTTGGATGATAATGGTCGGCGAGGGTGAATGAGCTTTCGATCCACCGAACACCAACCAACCTCAGCCATACAGTCAGTCCATGTCCATGTACGTGGGGCTAGTGCCATTGCGGTTGAGCGTGGTGTCCACGGTAGGTGAGTAGGATTTGTACGTTTTCGAGGAACGTTTGTGTTTGACGGTACAGAACAGTAGCATGGATGATATCAGACCGAACAACTAGAATGATAAAGGGATTATATGAGAGAAAGGATTTCCACCTGGAGAAATGTCTATCATCCCTACCTGAAGGAAGCCTATTACTAATACAACCGTGCCCACTATGTGAAGTCGCTGTACGAACCACATCTGAAGAATCTGACCGCAGCTCTTATCCCATAGGAGTGCAGGATTTCCAGCTCTGTAAGAAGCAAAGCGATACAATTTAGTTGCTACAACTCCATCGACAGTCTCTCAACTAATGATGCATACTTTCGACAGTCGACGTTTGCTAGCTCATCGCCAGATCCTTCCGAAAACATTGATCCATACTGAGAGCGACAGCAGGACTGTGGTACCCATCGCTCACCGGACCATGCACTGATATCGTACCAATCCTCATACGATGATACTCCACAGCATTGCAGCTAGAGGTTGAAAGAAGATGAATCGATCAGTAGCTGCAGATTTCCCACACAAAATGGTCCTACTTACATCCACCTGAAGATTATCCCAAATAGAAGCAACGGAAGGAGTTAGGAAACCTCCGCGGTCCGACACATTGTAGTGCTTCTCGATGCCATACTTTAGCTCCTGTGTCAACATACGTCCAATGCCGCCTCGGAACACAAACGCCAACGAACCCAGCAAGAACTCACTGAGGAACAATAGTACCACCAGTGTAAAGTACTGAAAAAAAGGATTAGCTCGAATACTTAGGTGGATGTACATTACTCTCACTTTCACTCTCTTCAAAATACGCCTAAGAGTATGCAACCGACTGAACGGAAACTTCATGAAGAGGGTCCGAATAACAGTATTTGCATACTTTGGGGCGTTTTGCTTGAGAGATTGCCAAATCGATTTACATTGATAGAAGTATTATATTAATCGGGAATCATTTTCCCAAATGGAACTTACAATAACCAGGAAACATCTTGACTGGAACCAAGACCCACAGCAACCGAAGAACGCGATCACGAAGCTGATCACACCGACCGTTATGAACATACAGTCGGCGCTGAGTACGGCATGGTCGGGTAGTAGTGTGGCATACCCTGGATAGGCAAAGTGCAGCCACACGCCTATCGCGAGGAATCCGCTACCGCAAAGCTTTAATAAGTACGAATAACCGATAGATTAACATACCGGGAAACATAAATTGGAGGTTATCGTTACGTACCCATATGAGGATGTTGAAGGAACAAAATGTCCGCCTTATGCACGTGTAACCAGTACTGCCCATAGTTCTGAAATGAAAACAATTGAAAAATGGTTTTGAAATATTTATTCACAATAAAGTTTATTCACGTACGATGCATGTATGCTTGTATAGAATGTCCAATAAATCACAATTCAACCTGCCCGGACGGCAAAACTCTCCCCTGACAACCTGTCCAATGGGGGAGAGGGACATTATTAACTTTGATGATCCAGATCCTAATCGTGCGGCTTCCCATCGTGTATTTGATGCTCCAAAACTACTCCGTCCCCAAACGGCAGGTTTATGTATTTATTCCCATCCCATCCTGCGCTAATGCACACTGATATGCAAAGCGAACTGCCCTCCCCAAAACAGTCTGAAGTGCTTCCTCTTCCAAGCGGCTACCCACAGTCTTCTGCCATTGTGGCGGATGTGTTTATTATGTTCCGTCATTTGCATACCGATGCGTTGAACGGGGCAAAGAGAAGATACGATACACAAGTACCTCCACTATGGGAAGTCGCACATTCGTTACAACAACGGATACAAAAAGGTTTTTTAGCGTTTTCTTCCCATCACCACCCTCGGGGAGGCATGAAGATACCGCCCTAACCGGGGGAGCTTTTCTTTTTTTCCCAATGAACAAAGACGCCTAAGCCCGAAACGAATGACAAGCCTTCCGACGAAGGCGAAGGTAACAGACCGGTGATATATGAATTATGATGGTTGTGCGTTCCACAATGGGCTCAACATTAGCGCCCAATTATGCACCGTTGGGCAGCAAAGGTTTAGGCTTAAATAAAAGGGCCGATCAGTATCCGCCGGCTTTTGACAGTTGGACTTTGCTGAGCTTCCGTATTTTTTTTTGTTGAATATTGGTTTCGTTGGCTAGATGCCGACACAAAAAGGTCGACACACAATAGGTTTGATTTGATATGCCTCTTTTTATGATAATTGATATTGATGCTTATGGGTTTATTTAGAGCTGATTAAAGATAGGGGGACATTACATTAGCGTTTAATTAATTACGAAGGTTTACGGGTGTGTAGTATCACTTCCGGTAAGGGATTTTTCTAGTAACGGAATTTATGACGAAAATAGCTTTAAAAAACTTTCCTTTAAACCTCATCCAAGAACAGTCTCACTCTAGTTTTGTACCTTGTCTTTCTCATTTTGTGTTTTGGCTTTCTCATTTTGTGATCATAGCTATCGGAACATTGACAATCGATTAGAAAGGAGCTTTTGCGATAAGAATGTACGCCACCATAGTCCGATCATTATTGAGTTTTTAGCATCAATAAACCCGTAGGGAAATGCTGACATATTTTTAACATAGTTGAAATAAAATGTTCCATTGGAAGATCCATGTTTCGAAGGCACATCTATGCAATTGTGGATCTTATGTTAATCTCCCGGCCACCGTACATACCATCCAACTCATCGCATCTTCGATTAAATACCGTTCCCATCGGTTGGCTCCCAACCATCCAAGTGGCCATCAATACCCAAACAATCCACAAAACCCTTCACCACTAATTACTCCACTAAGCTGCCCCCTTAATAGAGGGGCAACTCATCGATGAGCCTTTCACAACACAGCCTTTCGTCAAATCGTTACATTTCTTTCCCAACACCCACCGAATACCCCTCCACACCACGAGGCCAGGCGTGTGCGTTTACGTTCCACAGCGACCGCGATGCGTGCCGCGTATTAGCACTCGTTTGTAATTAGTAATTAGCTGGACCAATAAGTATCCCCATCGTCGTTGCTCCCCGCTCCTAATTGACCGCAGTCGGTTGGTGGTTTCGGTTTCAGTGAGATTTTTGCTGAAAGTGAAACGACCCGGTGGTGGGTGGTACAGTTTTGGAGAAATAAACAACAACAACAACAAAAAACTCTTCAGCCCATCCTCCAACTTCGGTTTCGGGAGTGGCCGGATTTGTTAATTTTTAAATTAAAAATGCACTTTTCTATCAAACGTTTAACGCAATTATAGCAGCCGGCCAAACGAAGAACGAATCGGTGTATCAATCAAGGTGAAATGCTTACACGGTGGAAAATTACTGTGCATAAAAGAGGAATAAGCAAAAACAACAGTACAGAACAAGTATTTATCGAGAAAAGAGGTAAATGATCCAACGTTTCATTCGATGGTATGCAATTTGTGTGCGCGTGTGCTTTTTTTAATTAGCATAATTTCAGGCGCATCCGCTCACTCTACTACCGCTTGGTGTGGGATGTACAACGCACGAATATTGACCTCATTTCAGGAAATCAATGCCAATTTTCCTTCTGAAGCAGGAAAGGTAATGTACTAACATTATATTTGCAGAAAGAAATTAAAAGCCTACGCACTGTTATTAAATTTACGCATTCGATATTAACTTACACCGTAAAAGTCCCTTTTGCTGGAATCGATGGAATACCGGATTTTTTTTAGCAGAACGACGTTTCTCACGCTTCGTCAAGGCTTACAGAAAAAAATGGATCAATCCGGTTGGTTCTTTCGAGGAGCTTTTTCATGAATAAAACATTTCTCGTCATTTTTGACAGACCCCTAGAACTCCAATTGGGCGGAGAGAGAAGATTAGTGAGATAGAAGATTGTCTAAAACCTCATAATGATGATTACGCGTGTGATCATGCCTTCGAAAGAATCTTTCTACCGACGTGGCTTTACACAACGAACAGGTAATGCCTAAAGAATTTCAATTAATGTACATCTTAACGAAAGAACTTCAACCCCTAAGACGAGTTCGACAGTTCTTCTCTTGTAAAATGAAGTTAATATTGGTTTTAAAATTAACATTTTTAGCCAGCACTCGTCTTAGGCTGGAAACGATACAGCTCCATCACAGCACGCAGGCCAAAGATGTTCCAGCTCACAATTATTCACTAAACAAATACATTCCTAAACTTCGAATGTCTTCTCTGTGGATAGCTCGTACCATCAGCAGAGTAAGCAATTTCATTACCCAACTGGACGAGTGGTTCACACAGTTAACCTTCTCCAGCCAAAGGTACAGTTAGTACCGGGGCAGTTACGGCGGTCAACAGCCCGGATGGACCGGGCCAGAACCCGTTGGAAAATGCCATCATCCGTAGCGAAGATTGCGCGTAGCGAATCGGTCCGGTGGCGGACCTCCGGATGGGGATGGGAAAGCAGCTAGAAAAACACCGTGGATAATCTACTTTATCACGCGCAATTGCCGGTGCGTGAACGGCGTAGCGACAAGGGCCATTTTTGGAACAACGGTTTGGGACACATTCCACAAGGTTCGGAGCTACGGCTTGATGGATTAGCGGGAGGCGACGTTTGCAGATTGGCAAATATGGTGACGGAAGAGAAACATGGGAACGATCTTAAGGAAGGCGTGCAGCGGAAGATTGATTGATCTGCGAAGGCCAAGCCACGGGGAGCGTGTAGGCTATAAACCGGACTATGATCATACCCAGTAGTAGGGAGATTGATTACTAGAAGTTTCGTAGCGTCGTTTAAATGTAACACAATCGTTAATGTTAAACAATTATGAAACAATTAAATTATTCAATATCTGTACTTCTTAAATTGAACAAATCTCTTTTCTGTTGAATGGCACGACTTGTAAGTTTTCCTCTTTGTAATAAGGTCAAGTTAAAAAATTCCTTCTATAGTAGCTATTTCAACCTTAACAATCCTCCCTAAAAGAGCTACTAAAAAGTTCATCTAAAACCTTAATTTATATGATTTAATTTGTTCCAGATTTACTGAAACTTTTCATCGGCCAATGGTTGAACTCAAAATTGAAACAGCTTATACAATGCACCTATTCTAACAATCAACTACAATCATTCAGCAACAAAGATGCGGTTACACCAAAACCATCATGAAATTCATTTTGCCTTCAAAATCAATCGCTATGTGCCCCATTATGCAGATTTATAGTATAGTTTACTGTTCTAATTGTAGCACGGAGAGCTCGGAATCGGCTTCCACATGCAAACCAAGCTAAGCATTATGTCATCACACACCGGTCGCGGCACGCTCTGTCCATCTGTCCCACTGAAGTCCATCTGCATTACGTCTCGTGCAATAAACCCGGCCGTTCTCCGGCTGTCTCCGGTCACACGATGCTCGGTCACCGCTGTTCTAGTTAGTGTTGCGGTGCCCTTTTGCTTCGGTAATAACCATAAATTCTTCAACCATCGTAACACTGCTACACGGTTTGGGGTTCAGCACCGAACCGGGACGGAAATGCACATTTGCACTTCGTTGCAACATGCAACGCCCGGACCTAAAACGCACACCCATGTACACACAGCTTGTACAACAAGCCGTTCCGGACAAGATGACCAGCGCTAAAGAGTTTAGGTAAACACAACGAGTCTGTGAGCAGGGCGTGAGTTCCCTATCCCAAAGGAAGCAACTCGAAAAGGTCTGTCATTTTAAAAATCGTTTAATGGTCACCATTCACCAGCAAACCGTTTACAACTGCTTCCTCGCGTGGAATCGACTGGCCCAGTTCCAACTGCCTACACACGGCGAAAGACAAACATTTCTCCTGACACAGTTTTAACTGTGGTCACGTCGTGTGCCGCAGCTACTGATTTACCGTCTTGGCGCACAAAACTGGAAATGGAAACATGCATCTCGGAACATGACGACGATGATTGCCGGGTATCGTGGCAGTGCCGGTTGGCCTTTCTTATCAGGCGCAGTATACATTAAGACTTAGTTGGGACTGTCCAGTTGCCTGTCAAGATATACAAATTAATCTCAAGGGTACGCTTCACGCTAACCTTGTTCAAGTTACTGTGAGATGATCTCAATTTTATAGTTGAGAGGAATAAGTGCCTTTAGTCGTCTATGCCAAAGCCAGAAGTCATACTTCTCGAGCAGAACTCCAAAATCTCCGCTTAAAGAGTTAGGTAAAGAGAGCAAGGAAAACATTGACTTTAACAGTAATAAAACTGGGAAGACAACAACGAAACGACTGCAAGAATGGAGGACAATGTCTCACCACAAAAAGGCTAGCCCATGTTCATCATCGTAAATGCCATCAGTGCGCAGTGACATCTTAACCCACCCAACCCCCGGAGGTGGTGGGTGTCCGGTCAATGATGCTCATGTTTGTTCCACATTTCTCCACTCACCAGGAAAGCAAATACCTTCGGCAATGAAGATTATAACTCGACAATGTTAAAAGACAAACATGATATTTTCTTTCCTTCTCTCGAAAGACGGTTGATCGGATGTCGGTCCGTGGCCGACAGAGTCTTAGACGCAAAGTCTCCATTACACCTGGAAGATGTGTTGTACGAGTGGAACACTGAAGATGAGCAAGCAGAGAAAACCCCACGGAGAAGAAGCATCAAACACCACAAATGGGCAAATCCACAAACCTCCCGGCCGGTTGCTGTCAATGCGTCCCGGTCCCCCATTTGGCCCGCTTTCCTGCCGTACGAAGACACACAACTGGAGACACAACACTGTCAGATCTTTGTCCGTCTGGCGGTGGAAGAGTCGTTTAGTCACCCCCGCCGGCAGTACGAAAGCGAAGCCAAACATTTCTGCAATCCCTCGATAAAAGTCCCAACGTCCCTCGGAAAAGCCAACCCGTGTGGTACCACCCTCGCGGTGAAGAAGGTTTTAGTTTCAGCCGACGAGAAGAAAAAGGGCCGTCTCGGTTTGAATCCACCCGGTCAGTTGATCCAGTTCTCACCTTTTACGTATTTGGGTCAGTTCGTTTCTTGGGTGTTGGGAAGATCGAGGCTTTCAATAGGTACGAAAGGCATAGCGAGAGATTCTTAACGACGATAAGTTTAAATAGTGTGGCCTTACCTTACGTACGGCACAATAAAATCCCATAGAACGGCACCGATTGAGATCTAAGCAATGAGAAGTTTGGTGTAAACCAAAGGTGAAGGGAACATAATGCGCTTATCTGAGTGTCCGGTAGCCCTGGGCGATGGTTGAGGATGAGTTAAAAGAGCCATTTTCTGGCAAAAAGGCAAGAAAAATGCTTTTAGCGAAAGGGAGAACAACTCAACACCGCAGTTACAGACCCATTGTGAAAACATTTTCCGCGCGCTGCGTTGTTTTGGGGAAATGGACGGTAATTAAATGGGAAGATGGAAATGTGAGTACATCGGAATAGGCAAAATTAAAAGCAATCATTTTATTCCGTTGCTGTACGGAGATGAAGAAATGAGCACACGCGACCCGTCATGAAGCCGTACGGTTGCCAAGGAAACGTAATTCAGGTCAAAGCAACACCTGCTAGAAGTTGTAATAACGTGACAGAATTGCTGCTTGACCCAACCCTGCTTGGGTGGTGGACTTTCCTAGCTTTCCAGCTGGAGGCATTCACCATTCAAATTTAAACTTTTACATAGCGCTTGATGATGAACGATTAACTAATGTAGTAATAGTTTCCCATAATTTTATGGCACTCCCTGGAACTCAGACCATAACACTCCCGCCAACACCGGGCTGATGAAGGATGGGAAAATCGGTCTCGTAAAAGGAAGACATGACACTCATTCAATAAACGAAACAAAAATGTGCCAACGAAATGGGAATGTGAATTAGCGTGCAGTAAAACTTTACGCCCGGTATCATTTGCCGAGCGTGGGGAATTTTATAACACATCTATTTTGAAGCCGGGAATCCACCACTACCCGGTGCGCATCTTCTTCTCCGTTCTTCGATGGGAATTCTTTCACAACATACGGAAAAAAACATTCCCATTTTTTTCTTTTTCTTTTTGTCCGGTGCATCTATGGAGTTCATGTATGATTATGATGTAGAAAATGTTTTATGCTGCAGATGGAGAAAAAAACACTCCACCGAAACGATAGTGCATATAAATAAATAAAGGTGCACCATCAGGCACCGACAGCGAAACACATGCAGCGAAAAGTGAAGTGAAGAAAGCAAAAGCATCCCAGCAACAGGCGAGATGCGTAATTCTTGCACACATTTTTCCTTTCACTCGATCTCATCGATCGATCGAGAGTGTGTGCGAAGATGCTGGTGGTGCGGGCCCTAGCAGTACGTAATCGTTTGTTTATAAGCTTCCACGCAACGTGTTGAAGGGTTTTTTTTTCTTTGCTTCGCTTTTGCTGTTGTTGTGTGAAGCCATTTTCGCACGTGAAAAACATCTTTTCCTCAATCCACACCGAGTAGAATGTTCGCGTCCGAACGCATTCGCAACGCTACGCAGTCGTGAAGATTCACACATTACCCGCTCGGTGCCCGTGTAAAGCATCATCCAGCACACTGCAGGGTTGTGTGATCGTGTTGACGTAAAGATCACCTTCCTTTTGGGAGACCGTTTTAGTGGGTGAACCAAAAATAATGGGTTCTCATTTTCGCCCAAACTCATCTTCACACCGCCATCATCGTTTGGGCCGAAATTACGCAAGCGCAAATCTGTCTTCCCGGTCACGAAAGACAAACATTGGACAGTGCAGTGGAAGCCAGCAGTGGAAAAATTGCGTGCAAAATTGTCATTAATAATTTGCCCACTTTCTCCCGACGCCCCGAAACAAGGTCTACATTTTACATCATAATGTGGAGTCGTAGGTCTTTTTTGTTCATTTTGTTTCCAGCTCTTTCACCCTAGGGCAACTCGAACACTGGGTTGATTAATTTTCTCAGCTACTGACCGACGTGGTGAAGCGGCTGACGATGGCTATTAATAATTTCCAACGCATTTGGCGCCGCCTCGCCGAGTTTGGCAAACATAAGTTCCCAGCGTATGCGATCGGCATCATCAGCCTTCAACAATGCTTCATCGATGATTCGATTAATTTCCAATGAAATACCATTTTTCTTCAGTAGTTTGATCAGTCACCCTAAATTGAGCTTCTTTTCCGTTCCTTTGCAGTAATAATTTTACCTCGACCCGGTACGCTTAGAAGCATTGAGTTTTATTTTTGTTGGGGTTTAATTTTCGTGGTTATTATTTAGTAAAAGGCTGCCATTATTGCGCAATCGGTTTCACTTTTGATTGGCACTCGGACGGATTAGGCATATTGTACTCCAGCACATTATGCAGATCTACGCGCGGCCTGCTGAAAAACGGAACTGGGCATGGAGTAAATCTTGTTACGTAAAAATACCCATTCGGATACGGAAATTAATCATCGATGAGCATTTATTGCCTTTCTGAGGTGAACCGGTGAGCTACTACTGTAAACAATGACCAGTGCAAGCAAAACACCAGCAGTGATGCGCGCGGAAACTATTGAAGGGCGTACATAATGTTTCGTTTTATATTTAAAATCACTTTTTTACGCAATCTTTTCCTCCACATCGTTATGTTGCACTTTATCACATCATCGAACTGTCGGCTTCACACTTCCATTATCGTTGATATCGGTTGGGCGGAAATACTTTGCTACAAAATTAAATCGCATCTATCTATATGCGTTCGTATTGGGCCAATTTCAAGAAAAAAAAAACATCCACGATCGTGCGATGGTCAAATGCAGCAGGCGGCGACCTAAATTGTGTCGGAACGTTGAAACGAACAACCCTTTTTTCGAATGCTCCAGCTTCCGAACCGTTGCGCAGGGTCAATTTCCGCATCATTAACACCCACCGTGACCGGAGATGGATGGAAAATGTTGATACACAAGTGATCCCCCTTTGTCGAGATCGTGTGCAACCAATCATTCGCACCATTTCGTTCCTTTCACGCGAAGAGTTTTTGTGTTGCTCTCTATGAAACAAGCTTGTAGTTTAGCAGTGAGATAGAACTTCACTTCACATTCACTTATGTTGAAAGTTGAATCGCTGCTCTCTAAAACAGACCGAATTGTGTCGTCGATTTCGACGAGATACTATAACTGGAGGGTCCCTGAGATCAAATCTCGATTTCTAGTAAAATGAGCTGCTGCTCGGTTCGTCAGTAAAACGTAGGTCTGAGTCATAGCTTAAGTCAATTCTACCTTCTTGAAACCACAAAAATACCTTTTGTTAATCCAGCAAACTCGAGCATTACTCACGCTATAATGAGTAAGTAATATTATAGCACCGAGATTGACCAACCCTGGATCAGTACCATTTGATTGCAGTGCGCCAACAACGTGTCCCGTCCGTTGGTCACGTTTTATTTAATCTCTTTTGCTCACTGCTCACTCCAAATTCTAGCGAAATGCTAAAGCGAATTAAAGGCAAACAAAGAGGCACGTCCGGCTTTTACAACTGATGTGATGGTGTGGTGGTTCTATCGTTTGTTTATTGTTTGCTGTTCGCATACATACACATCCACGTCCACTAAAACACGCACAATCTTTGATTGTTGTTTGTTGCAACTGCCAACAATCCAACGACGCTTTTAATGCATATTTTCCCTTCGTCGATTATAAATGAAGGTGTGTACGTGTGTGTGTTGGTGATGCAAAAGTTTGTCCAGCACTGTACTTCTGGTCGCATTCTATCTGAACCAACGCACGATTTGGCGCGCACGGCATATTTCATCATCGTCACGATCGTGCGCCACCCTGCCCAATCACACCCAACAGCAGACGGCCAATACGTCGTTCCCTCTATTGTTGGCTGCAATCCAACATCTATATTTCACCCGCGTTTGCAGCGCGTTCGGACGCGAAAACCTCAATGAGGCGACAATTACCATAATAATTCAGAACAATTTACTCGAATCAATCCATTCGCAACTGCGCAAAGCCGCTGTGCCTGGGTGTGATGTAGCGGCGGAACATGACGGCGATGGTTTTTTTTTCGCGCGGTCAGCGAGACTAAACGATCGACAAAGAGAGGCTGAGCAGCAGAACGCATCTTAGATCGTATCCCATCTTCATTGCTGTCCCCCCTCTCCCCCAAAAACCGGCGTGTTTTTGTGGCAGTACGACGACACGTTTTTGTATTCTGTTCTTTTATTTATGATCACCGCAGGTATGATTTGGTGTGATAACCCATGCATTACCATAATCCTCGCATCGATCTCCTCCCGATCTCCACCACCATTTCGCAGCAGGACGGATGGAACCAATTTCATGCTGCGATATGGGTGCTGCAGTTTTGCCCGTGTGAGCGAGAGTGGGAAAGAAGGCGCTCGGAAGCGTCATAGTAAAAAACGCGAACCGTATGTACAGCGCCTCTTCAGTCGTTAGCTTATCAAAGACCCGTTGGTGCCGTGTCAGGCTCAGGGTCAACCTGACCCTTAGCACCAGACCAGTTTTTGTAACCGTGCAGCAGCCACGGGAGAGGAGGATCATGCTAAAAAAAACGTAAACGTAAACCATTCAACAAAAAAATCCCATTTGGCTGATGATTCTCCAGCAACCCCCCGCACTCGGGAGAGGGTGTTCAAAGTGTGTTCGTTGTGGCGATAGGAAATAGTTCGTTTAGCAGAATATATTGGCAATAAAAAAGACACAATTTTAAAACAGGGGATGATCTCGCTGTAGAATGGTTTTGATGGACCAACAAACCCCACCCCCCACACACACACATACACACACAGTCTCGAATAAAAAAGCAGGTTGCTAATATCGCTTCGACGGAAATAGTTTCAGGGTACGAAATGATTTTGTAATTCGGGGAATTTGGGTCCTTTTTCTCATGTAGAACAAACCCAAAAAGCATAATTATAAAATATACCAAAAAGCTTCAAATTCCTAAAACCAAAAGAACTTATGTTATGGTGCCGTGACCAGGATCCGGTAAGATTTATTTATATTTAGGCTGTTATGGGCGCTTCAGGGGAGAAAGAAACATATGAAACTAATACATAATAATGGATCCATTTCATAATATTCAAATAATATTGTAAACACAGTCACATGGATGCATTTATTTTGCAGTCAAACTTTCGTCTCATTTATAGCTCGTTCAGGGTAACCGAACACTTCCACTTGTGACAGCCGGTTATCAAGATGTGCGTCTAATTTTGCAATCAAAAACAATCAAACTAATGATCAACAGCCAACTCCAGCTCCCCAGCCCGTAAAACTCGGGACTCTCGTATAGTTTATGCTACGGGATGTGTATGAGGGCTCGCACACATACAATCCCCCGTCAGTAATTTGTGGACAAATACAGCAAAAAAGGCCTATCAGCTGGCGGCATCTAACACTTCGTCATTCTGTATCTTACTCTGTTTGCGATGATTAGTTAGAAGGGAAACGAAGTTCATTTGACAAAAAATAACTATGTTTATTTTATGATGAATTTGTTTGTATCATGATAATCCACGAAACAAGCGACTTCATCCGCTTTTCGTGTGTTCCACGTGATTCTTATCGGTTATGTTTGTTCATGTTGTAGTTCAGTAATTCTTGTACAGCTTTGATTAATATCTTATTCACTCATGTTTTTAAACTTCCATTTTTGTCAAATAAAGTATATGATAA
Organism: Anopheles marshallii; assembly: GCF_943734725.1. NCBI lineage: Eukaryota > Metazoa > Arthropoda > Insecta > Diptera > Culicidae > Anopheles > Anopheles marshallii. Next base: position 81,535,951 of record NC_071327.1, read on the forward strand.
ATTTCTCCACAGATTCAAATCCTCAAACGTATGAAGAATTAGACAGTTTAACAAACAAACACGGTTTGCTGTCTATTTTACGATATGGCACAAGATAAGCTTGGTGGTATTTTTTGATGGTTTCTGGTATTGCAATGGCGTTTCGTACCAACTTTCTCCTTTTGTGTATTTTACAAATCAGATGAGCTCATCAGAATAAATGCATTACAACATTTGCGTTTTATGTTGTTCAACGTTGATCATACTACAACCGGAACAAAACCAAGGTTCAATCGCATTAAACGACTCTGTAGACCTTTCACTAAGCGATCACAGCCACAAAACGCTGCTTCTGCATGCTCGTCACCAAAAGGAACGATCTGCGATCTCCATCTTGTCTCTGCTATGACCATTCAAATCGTGTCCACCCCAAACCATATGTGCGTTTCGTTATCGGCCATTAATATTCTGCGAAGAAAGCGAAAACAAATGAGCGTCGCGCAAACGTCCCTGTTTCACTTTCTTCTCGCCTGTGCAAGCTTTCTTTTTCTTCCGTAGCATTTTACCGGTAGCAGTAAGTTTGTCGTCTGCGTGTATGCGTCTTCACCAGCCAAAACAAACAAAGCACTTGCCACAAACTCAAAAACAGCGTAACTCCTATCTGAAAAGCAGCTCATTCAGCATAGTAGCTTTATAATGTGGCTCTTAAACTTTGCATTTGCATGGCACGAAAAGCCTTCCCCATTCGGTAATCGTGGCCGGAAAAGCCGCCTCATGGCCATTTTCTCTTTCCGTTTGGTCAGTTTTATGGTGCGAGGAGAGGAAGGCAGCTGCAGCACGTGCAAGGTGCTCCAATCATCGACACACAGTGCACAATGGCACCAAACGGCTCCAAAATGATGCTGAAGAGGCGAAACCGAATTGCGGAAATAACGAAAGTGGAGAAATAATGGTAGACAAATCAAACAAACAACTGGCAGGCCGGGGCCGAACGGAAACAAACAAACTGCATGTGAGGACGCAAAGTAGCGGTGGGTAGACTCGATGCCCAATACGGCGTAGTCTGACAGCAATATGCTTTTTGAGGAGTAAAGAATTAGTTCCTAAGTTAGACAGCGCTTTTAAAATGATTTCATCCATCCAAGCTGAAATCAAATTTGGATTCCCAAAAATCACTGCTTTACGGGGAATGATATCATGGCTATTTTGACATGTTTGGTGGTAATGAAAAGCCATCATGTTTGGATGCTAATTACTTGTGTTGTGTCACCAGTTGCTACGATGGGCAAGCTGAGCTCTTTATATAACACCGCCGTGTTTGTTAGTAATGCGATATTGACATGAAATTCTAGAAGACCTCAAACGATGGTCAACGGTAATTTGGAAAGTTGAATCAGATGTATGAAATAACTAGAAAGGAAACTCTCGTCGTGTAAGAAATACAGAAAAACATGTAATTTATGGAAGGTTTTCCCTTAAACCTCATGGACTTAAACGAGTGGTAAGAGATGAGGGTTGTGGCATTAACTCTGGCGAACTACGATACTCTTCCATCTCTAATAATGATCCTCACTCACCAGTTTGTGTCAGTTGAGCTTCTTCACAACGATGCTCTCGTCTCGTTTCGCCACCAACTTCGCAGCTCCTCCGACGAGGTTAGCTGAGGTTAGAATTACAAACACTTCGATTGAAACACCACCCCGGTACACCGGTCAGCACCGAGAGAGAACCGGACCCAAAAGTGCGAATGACAAAGGCCAATTGCACCCAGCAACGCTGACGACGAACGGGCCGAGTATAAGTCCACCAGCTCGCACACAATCGTATGCCGACAATTGCACTCGTTTTATCGGCTGCAATGGTTGCTGCACCCCTAAACACAACACACGCCTGCCTCACACCAATCACATGCACCTGTGTATGGGTATCAAGAACAAAACAGAACAAAATGCGCAGGGAAAAACATTAAACATGCATTCGACATGTACAACTGTCAACCGGTGTACGCTTCAATCAGAAGCACTGCATATCACACCAGAAGCACTGAATATTTTCACACATCCACGTAGGTAGCGACTTAGCGGTCAACTGATCGCCATGCGTCACGGGACGATCAAACCGATCAACATTCACACTAATGTTACCCCTTTGGATGATTAATGTGCCGTGACGTTCGAATCTAAGCTCCAGCACATCCACACCGGCGATGAAGCTTTTTTTCTGTGGTTGGCACCTTTATAAAACAAATAAATAACAAACGCTCATGCACGTGCACTCATTTCCTCGAACTGCATTTCAACTGCAGAAAAACAACTACAAGACATTTGCCGCTTTCGGCTTTTTTCCTTTCACAACTCTCCGACTGTATATGCATTACACTCCCGGAACTCCCGCAAGTTCTTCGGCAGTACAGCAGCACAGTAGAACGAATGACACGCCGGTTTACAGAAAGAAGGAAACTAAGCAGAAAAAACGACTGTTTGTATGGCTCACTTGCGGCTACTTGCGATTCATGTCACGTACGTACCCGCACGCATGCACTCACTCACGCAATTAGGTTGGTAGGGATAGTTTTGGGCACTTTTTCTTTTGATTTCAGCACGCTTGCTTGCTCACCTAGCAATCGTCACACATGGGAACGGACTCGTACGGAAAGCACACTGAGTTTCACGCGGAACGAAGCGCACACAGCATGCTTCCCGGAGCACGGTTAAACGTGAAGTGCGCTTGTGAATGATCTTGCCTCTGACTGGCACGGCAACGACAACTCGGATTCGGTGATCATCGCGTTCACTCACACATCATCAACCAAGCTTACCGTACAGTCGTGGTAGGTTTGTTTTGTGATATACTCAAGCTTTTCTGTTTGCTTTTTCGTTATGTTTAAATAAGCTATTTAAAGTATTTTTTTAGAAAAATAAAGAAATAGCAACACAAATTTATTTCTTTTACTTCCATTTTATCCGTGGTTCCGGTTATGAGTCGGAGAGATCATTCATCTTCGATTGTTACTCTCCGGAATGGGTTTACTCTCACAATTTACTCACCCGTTGCTTACAGTTGGTTTGCACTGTTTTAAATAATATAAGCGATCTTTCTCCATAAAAAAATATGCTACGTTAAATCAGAAATAAAGAATATTTATTAAAATGTGTTTATTAAAGTGCTGATATACCAAAAAAATCTCTCACTCTCTCGCTTTGACGTGTTCTGTAACCAAAGCATGTAATTTTGAACGAAAGTTTTGCAATTGCATATCTTTAGGCGCACTTTCATTTTACATCGACGGTAACGAACAGAATAAATGCAGCACATTGAAACATCCAAATATTTTCTTCATTGCTATTTTTTATATCTGCACTTCTTTAAAGTTTCCTCTGATCTGATTTGAATCATTCATTCTTTTGCTTTCTTTTCGTATTTTTTCCACCAAACAGTTTGCCTACGGTGCGACGTAGCAAAATTATTCCTCCCAGCAAAACGATCGCGATCAATGCAATCACATCAAGCAACGCAAAGCTAACCCACGGTAGGTCCAGTCCGGCCGATCGTAGCTGTGGTGCGCCCTTGTAGCGTATCACATACTCTATCCAGTAGATAGCTTCATCCAACGCCGGTACCGGACGATCGCGGAAAATCTGTGACACCTTCTGCATGTTCGCTTTGTAGCTCGGATTGTACAAAACCTCTTCCAGCGCCCATCGGAACGATTCTTCGGTTATGTTGGGAAAGTACAGCTTCACCGCATACCCGCCCAGGGTGGCTTTGTTCATGTTCAGATGCTGATCACAGTAGATCGGTATGCCTACCATCGGTACCGCCCGGTGTACACCCTCCTGCGTCCCCAGCAAACCACCGTGGGTAATGAACACCTTCACATTAGGATGCCCAAGAATATCACTCTGGGGTAACCAGCTGCGTACCAGCACGTTGGGCGGTAAGTTTTTGATGCCTTCGTCCTCAAACTTCCACACAACACGCTGCTTCATGGCACGAAACACTTTCAGTATGACGGATAGCTTCTCCGGTGGCATGTCAGCCGAGCGAAGGTTTGTACCAAGGCTGAAGAAAATCACACCATCCTTTGCGCCATCGATGAAGGTTTGCAGATCGTCCGGAAGTCGTTTTGGTTCCTTGATGTGTAAGCCTCCCACCTGTACCAGGCCAGGGACCTTCGCACGTGTCGATGTGAGTGGGGGATAGCTGTTCAGTAGAATCACCGACACCTGTCGCTCGAGGTCACTCAACCGAGGCAAGGGACCGGGAAGAAATGAGAAGTGCTTATCCGCCATTGCCTGCTGTTCGGGAAGATAGTACCAGGAGCGCAGGAAAAGTTCGTACGAACTGACGAACGAGTTGTACGCTCTTTGGTACAGGGACATGTGATCGGTGAACGGGAGAAACTCGTGGGGAACGTGTGACCAGGCATTCATAAGACCCAGCATTGGACCCATGTACTGGGCGAAGCCGAATGTTCCTGTTAAAGATTGTATAATCAATCAAAAATATTGTTCAACATATCTCCCACTCAGCTCACCTATGGACACGATCGGCACTTTGTACTTATGCGCCAACATTAGGTACGATTCCTGGTAGAACTGCTCGGCAAGTAGTAGATCAAACTGAGTCTGATCATTACGCAGAAAGTCCATCACATTATCGCGTGTGTACGCATACTCTGCCGTTTGTAGACCCAACGGATAAAGGAATTCCATCAACATTTGATGTATAGAGATGTCGGTTAGCTCGTACAGCGAGTCCACCTTGACCGATTTGCCCCAAAAGTCGTAGATGGGATCGATGACTATCTCCGTGAGATTCGGATGAGGTTTCTTTCTTGGATAGTTTGTGATAACCGTCACCTCATGGCCACGGTCGAGTAGTTCCTCCAAAATGCTACTGATCATCATCCAGTGGCTACGCCCGGGGAACACATTCACGGACAGGATTCGCGCTCCAAACGAGCTTTGAAGACACACGGCAAGGAAGCAAACTAATGTCAGGAGATGCTAATCACGGTGGAAGAGAAAATGATACTCCATTAATGCATGTTCCATAGCATCTCAATCCGCTCTAGGAACACATCTAGAATAGACAGTTTAAGAATCAACAATTTTGTTGTGCAATGCGCTGCATTAGCCACGCAAAACAGCTGCCGCAATCAAAACATTATTCTGCTTTATGGTCACACTTTTCAATAGTCATGCCGGGTCACGTTCACAAGTACCGTCCGATGATGACGGTGCAATAAAACTGCGAGATTTATTTAACTACAACTGTATAGCAAGCATCACGCGATGCGATTGCCAGTAGCGAGTAAATACTTAAAGCACTTTGACAAACAACTGCCTCATGCAAGTTACGCAACTCTTACTTCTCTATAAAAAGTTTACTTAATGATACAATTTTCACTCTATCCTACCATTATATAACCGATGAAGTTTTAGTGGGCTTTTGAGACGAATTCTTGTGAGATCACAAAACGGCACGATGTACCTCCGGTGGCAACGGAACCACAACTGGAGCTTGATTTAGCATGCAGCGCACGCCATACGCGACGTCAAGTTCAATGTCGACCTAAGCCTGTTTGCCTTAGAACACCACTTTTTGCGGGCTTATCATGGCGGTCAACACCATCTCAGAGATCCACTTTTGAGAGAGAGAGAGAGCGTTTGAGACGTTAAGCGATTCTCAGATTGAGAGGGAGAAAGGATTATCCGGTCGGTGAGGTGCTCAGGAGCGATTTTAGCTTCCAGAGGATTATTGAAAATTGTCGACATAAATCTAATCAACACGCGTCACGCATGCTGCAAAACATTTTTTTTTCGGAACCGATCAGATGAAACAAAGGCTTGTATCTTTTTTTTGTCGTGCAGTTGGTAAGTGTTCATCATTACAGACAACACCACATATTGTGTCATGCTGCCGTTAGCTAATATCTGTGGACAATTAAATAGTTATAATTATCCAACCTACATCACACACGTCACAATTACCAGAAGGTTAACGATTATGTAGTCGTCCGTTTCGTGAAGGTTCTATTTCAAGTTTCGCTTCACAACGGCCGAGAACAACGCTTTGATATGGTTAGATCTCAAAGCTGATTACGATGACCACAAACTGCAAACTGCGTGCCGTAACAAGAGTTCCACATGCGTCCACGCTGAAATGATAACCAATGGATAAGCGGAAACATTCGTAACTATTTTGAAACATACAACACCTACCTGAGAAACACCCTCAGAGAGGGCCGTGCATGGTTTTCGGATTACAATCGAAGCTCTGTTTCCATTTCACCATTTTGGTTGTAACGATAGTATATATTTTCCTCTTCTGTACAGAGTAGATTTTTGTTTTAATCTTTTTTTTTCCCCAGTTACACCTGTTGCACCTATTCTTCCCGGCACTGCATGTGTTTCCCCCAATAACACGGCTCTATTTCCGGTCTCATCTATAGCCATTTCAATAATGTCCTACTGTGCTGTCCTCCCCACTGTCGCTAACTGCTTTGCTTGGTGTGATTGCTCTAATGTCTGTTTCACGGTCGTGTAGGTTTCCCGGCATCATCTCAAATTCGTCCCACAAAGATGCGGTTAAATGCTCGCTATTAATTATTCCAAAGCACCCAAAACATGCATCGAAAGTGTCCTTTTCAGCACCACCACCATCAGTTGCTTTACGCTATCCTCCCTTATGCCGTTTGTCACGCTTTCATTTTGCGTTTAATATCGGTTTGCATATGGTTCGAGATAAATTACACTGAAAATTTGATACCTTTTTTCGTTAAATATCTGTATATATGTGTTTGAATGTTTTTTTTGTATATATCTATATGTGTGTCTGTATGTATATATATATATAGATTCTCTGCGAACGTTTCAGCAACAATTGCTGAGAGAACATTGTAACCGTCGCCAGGCGAGGCGTGAAAAAAATACGATGAAGTAATGCATTTCTATGCTACCTAACCAGGGAACATACACAAACCATCCGCCACCGCCCATCCTGGCTGTAATAGTTACGTTTTGTGGGCTGGTTTTGCTGATCCTGAATTCTCGCTACTTAAGTATGTACACCGACGATGAAATCTAAACGATTTTGACGTTAACGAGTCTCTGTGTATAATAGGTTTTTGTATATAGCTTCGCTTCTTCTGGACTTTCCTCGTGCTATTAGTACACATTCATCCGGTTTTGAAGAGTCTGCCGACAAAAGTCTTTTGTGTGTTATTGCTCTGCCAGTAGACAAAGACTAAGAAGGGTGTTTTTTTTACAATACTCACTTACAAACAATTTTTGCATGCACATGGTAACAACAGGTGAAAGATTTTATCCTTCTTAAAACATGCTGGAAACGTAACATAACTCAGAGATGATGAATGATTTTTTTTGCTGTTGGGTGGAAAATGAGAGCGTCAAATGATATGTATACAACAGGGGGTATATTCTAACCGGCTTGCCGAGTGCGTGCTTTATAAGCTTTCGTTCTGCGAATGAATGTGTGTATGCCATGTTTCCTACTAGTTAGATAATATCATTTACAACAAGTTCGATCCGATAATTCCTTCGTCATAAGTCTTCGCCTCCTTTCTAGCGCCTTTTGTTGTTGCCTAGTCCTAGCTAATGCTGATGGATCTTTTTGAAAATATGAGTCTTGGTGTTGTTGTTAATAGTTTCTGTTTAGCAAACATAATGGTTAACTAAAATTGTGTACCTCCGTCTAGTCACAAGGAACGCATAGTGAGATCCTAACATGTCCCTAACTTGTCAATCAACCGGTGAATAGATAAATGTGACGCGATAGATGCGAATTTCCTTACTCTATATGTTCGTTTTGTTAGTTCGCTTCGGCTATTGCTTTCCTGTTGTGTTTTGCTGCACTGACATGGGAACTCCAATGGTAAAAGGTGGACAACGGCAGATAAGAGCTCTCTTCCAAGAAGATGTAACAACGATGGGAGATAATTAATAACAGATCCTTTCTCTTTCGCTATGGACCCAAGCGGGAACCAGTACCAGTTATACGCCCGTTCAGGTGATTTCAGACCAAGTACTTCAAGTTAACTATTCCCTTACAACACTCGGTAATATAGACTGTGCTAGAACCGATTCTCGTCTATGTTTCTGTATTTGTTGTGTATCAGTATTGCTTCAATATATTAACATTTTTCTCTGTAATATGAGATACATATTCGGTGTAGTCCCATGTTCATGTTAGTCAAACAAAAAAGAAAAGCCTGCGACCTCATTTCGAATTCGGATTAGCAAATACGACCTCATTGCGTTAAGTTGCCTGTGAATAAATAACGGAGGATTCCATTTTTGTATGCGTGTGTTCCCTTTTATCGAATTACAGAAGAAAAAAACATTAGTTGGCGCAGGATAACGGCAAGGAAAATGGGTCGAATGGGTTGTTTTTGTGAATAGCGTTAGAGAAGCACTGTCAAAGTATCAAAGAAACATATCCCGAGATCTTTCACACAAACAAACGCCTACACAACCACATGATCATTTGTTGGCACATTCAAATGGAAGAATTAAGAAGGGATTTCTTGCTTCCGACGACTGTTGTCGACAACAGTTTACAAATCAGCCCGAGAGTTTCGATGTGAAATTAATGGCTGTGTATTACGAACACCGTCCTGTTCCTTTTTTGTTTCGCTTCCAACCGTGTACAAACTTTTCCCCCGAGTGGACTAAAACATTCTGCTTAATTACTCGTCAAAAACTGTTCCAAACTGTAATAACGCACGCTGTGACACCATCAATGAATGGGTGAGACGCCTAAAGGCACAGAAACACATAAAAAATAACATAAAATCGCCCACAGATCAAAGCTGATTGAATGATTCGGGGACAAACATGCCTGTGAATGTAGTGTTGCCGTGCTAAACGGAACGGATCTTTAGTTCGACTGCTCATCTCAGATTCTCCACAGCTGGTTGTCCGGTGTCGAGGCGCATACGATTGGCATTCAAAATAAACAAAGTATAGGTAAAATCAAAAGTTAATACGACAAACTAAATTTTTTTCAAATGCTTCCCCAACACAAATACATCGAAACAAACATTATCAAGCCAAATCTAGATGGTACTCCAAAACGGGGGAAAGTAAACTTTTACAAGCAGCTACAATTTTCACACCATTCTCGTATCGTATTGAGCAGCTCAAGCGAATGACAAAAGAATGCTTACATTATGGAGCTTTTCTTGCACAACGAATGAACCACTAAGGATGCTAATCAAATGATACTTACTCTAAACTTATTCATTTATACCTAAATTACCCAACGAATTCTTCAAACGCAAGCATGTGCTCGTCGATAGGCCGTTAGCATGGAAATAATGTGGTGATTTTTTTCACCGTTTTTTTCTAAACCTTACATCTGCATATCAGCAGGCAGACGATGCCGAGGGATATGATTCGGAACAGTCGTTTCCAGGGTTTTGTTTTTCTCTTTTGTGTGGGAGTTATTTTACCAGGCATCGCTAAGCACTCACCCACCCGGTGGCGGGCGAGAAAGCACTCGTCGAAAATAGATGATTCGGTAATGACGAGGCTTGAACGTGAGGCAAATGGCGAATATACAATAACACGACATTGTACACTCACCGGTGGGTGGTAAAAGGTGAAGAAAAAAAAGAACATGATACAGAATTATCGCAATCGTTGTACAGTGTTCCACTTCCCGACTTAGTCGTTACGCACAACGGACTAACGCTTTAGGCGGCGGAATGGACAATACAGGCAAGTGCATTATTGAAATGCAAATCCTTCGGACGATACCAATAACAACAATCAGTAGCCGCAAAAACGTGTGGGCACCTTCACATTCATAACAGTTTTAACAACGAGCTGGAGTTGTTAACGGAAACGAATATCTGCAAAATGGAGACAATGAACATGCGAGTGTGGAACGAATGACATAACATAACTATAACAGAAAATGAACTATCACAAGAACAAGGATATGATTAACATATTATTACGGCTTGACATAAACATGTATAAAAACAAATAAACAAATCAAATTTAACACACAAATTAACATTATGGACATAGCCCTCACTGTGCAACGGGTTTGCCGCGAATGTCCTTATTTGGCATTGTAACAAAAAAAAACGCACCAAAAATACTACCTAAACCAACCCGAAGTTATTATCAATCTTTCAGTTTCGCTATAGGACGATTGCGGAGGGGAATATAATAGAAAAAGGAGGAAAAGAATGTATGTGTGCGTATGCCTTGTGGGTGGGAAGGGGGGGGGGGGGGGTTTCTTCAATTCGATACACACTTTTTATATTTAAAGAAGACCTTACAATAGGACTGCAATACTGTATAACCTCACTTCGTGACTATGGAACGGGTGAAGTAAGAAAAAAGGACCGTCGAGAAGAAGGAGAAGAATAAAATTATACGCACATATACACACACACACATTGTCCCGACCCAAACAAAATTACTCCTAGCGTAGTCGAATGGACAATCTAGACTTGACTAACTTGTATACTGCCGTGGTTCTTCATATCCAGTACGGTGGTTTTTATGGTGTTGCCTCCATTGCTGTTGGCGCTGTTGATGGTGGTTGAGCCGTGCTGCTGCAGCAGTTCACTGCCAGAATCGAACGATTCTCCAATGTCGAGTGACTGCTTCCCGAGTCCACCGTTGGCTGTGGCCGCCGTTAGCGTTACGACTCCATCCGAACTGTCGCCGTTGGTCGCGTTGCACGCTGGACCGGATCCCATCAGGATGCTTCCATTCGAGAGCACAACGACAGTCGCCGGTTGGCCACCACCGACACCGGAAGCTGTAATTAGAAAACAGATATTCAACATCAGAAACCTGTTGCCTGCCGTTTCGCCCCATTGTTAGGTTTCGCACCAGGAACCACTTTTCTTACCACTTAATTTCTCCTTCGAGTTTATCTTCTTCGCTGATGACATTAGTGCCTTCGCTTCCTCGACGAGGGATGTTCCGCCGACGGTGATGCCTGCTGCTGTTGCTGCTGCAGTATTGCTGTTCACCGGAAGCGTCACACCACCGCCGGAACCGGTAGAAACCAGCACAACCGGCGTCGTACCGTCCTTATCCCTATCCTTATCCTTATCTTTATCCTTCTCCTTATCCTTATCTTTATCCTTATCCTTATCCTTATCCTTATCCTTTTCCGGTTTCAGTTTCTTGAAACCACCCAGCACCTTATGCGTTTTGGAATCCTTCGGCTTGCCCGGTGTGCCCGATGCCGACATGCCGCCAGCCGTCGCACCGCCACCCTTCATGCTACCGTCCGCCGATGGCAGCCCGCTCTCACCCTCTTCGTTGATGCTGGTGAGATGGTGTGGGCCACCGTTCTCTTCCTTCGTTGGGCCCTGTATTGGAATATCGTCTGCAAGAGTCGGCGTCGGGAGTTGTGTCGTTGTAGCCAATCGCAGCGTGAGTTGCAAAGAGGAAAGTAAAAGCAACGTGAAAATATTAATTAAACTTTTATCTTGCACCTGAACGACCGACCGATAAACAGTTACACCGGGGGTCCGGTTTAGGGGGGGGTTGTTCGGGGCTGGTCTGGGGAGAGAATTTTCTTCAGACCAATTGGAACGCATTGCAACACAAACGGATAAGAGAGTAAACAATTTGCTTTACGTGCAGTAGAGTCGGTGGCCTTGCGGACATGTCCGCGGAGATAGGACAAAGATTCAATCAAGCGGAGAAGGCACATCAAAGAGAAGGAATGGAGTGTAATCCGGCGGCGTAAAAGATGACATTCATTGGACATAGTGAAAAGCCATTCTCCGAAGTTCGATAAGTCCGATTTGTTTGCCTATCGTTTTGTTTTGTCTCCCTGTTTTTTTGTCCTATTTCCCAGTTTAACGTATATATCATGAGATATTTGCTCTCCAGACACAGGATATATGTCACTGAAACAGTTGTATCAGTATTCTGTTTTTGATTCTTGTTTCTTCGTGAATTCTACAAAAACGCAATAGTGCAAATTATGCCGTTGACAATTTTATTCATGCATTGGGCACGATGAAACTTCATTCATTTCTATTTTTCTATTATTCATACAATGAAAACACATTGAAAAACATGAAAATCAATATATCAAACACAAGGACACAAGTCGTCACGTTGCATACTCGCAGGGGATTCGGTACAGGGAATTCGGTACAAGTGCGCACAATAAGCCACTCGAACAAAAAGGCTTCCGGTGTGCGAATGGGGTTAAAGTCTGGCACGTTATTACTAAAAATAAACATTAACCCACCAAAGCTACGTGTTTGTGTTTGGCGCACATTGTAAAATCAAAACCGAGGTACACAAAAGAAGTGAAAAAAAAAACAAATGTAAAAAGAACATATTTAAAAGCCAAAAACACAGAACCAAACTGGTCAAAACAGAGAAAGAAAAAAAGAACGAAAATGCGTATCTGAAAGCAGAGTCGTTCGATGATGTGTTTAAAAGCGCTTTAAACCGAAACGGCGCTATTTATAACGCAAAAATCACACACGACTGCAACATTTACATGTTTCTCTTTTGCCAACCATCATCGACGGTCCTGGAGGTGTACGGTACAAATATTGACAATAATCGTATGCCAGAATAATCTCCCCCCGAAAACGCCCCCACATATTTCGATGCCACCCTCACGAAAACGGGGCGCAACATATGAAAGGAAAACCAAAATCCAATGTAGATGGAAACACGTGACGGTAATACGAGACGAGGTGGTGCTGGTGGTGGTTTTGGGGTGCACAAACAATCTCCGAATACCCTTTTGCACTGACATTAAACATGTGTTGATGTGTATGCCCAGAACAAGCTGAATAAAAGAGATCAACATAGGAGGAACAACCTTAAGCAGATATTAATTGGAAGGACTAGAGAAAATCATAATTTTAATGAGTATAGTGAGAGGAATAGTGCAGCTTTAGATACGCAGCTCTGCTCAATACAGGCCACTCGCTTTACTGTGATAGCATATGAGTCCATAGGGTGCATGATGTGATCTGATGTCTGATGTCCTTCAATCGTTTATCACCTGGTGGCGTAAAAGATTAATAAGTGAACTTTATAGCCTTTGGTGCAACAACAGTCCACAGTGACACGTGAGGTAAATAGAAGCAGTAGCATCTTTCGTATACTGAGTGCATTGAGTGATGATGTTTGCGTGAAGACATCTCCATTCAGCAACATGTGCGAATATAACAAGCAGAACGTCAGCGCAGTACCCTGGCAAAACATGTGACCGAGTTTAGCAAAATAAAGGAAGAAAAATTAAAAAGAAATACAAAATCGCACACTCAAATGGCCAACAGCGGAAAAGAGGCACACACACACACAGCCGGTGGGTTTGCAGCGGAAGCGATTGGGAATTGTAGAAGACGTCATTGGCTTGCCTGTTTCCAACTGTGTACCTTCCGTGTGGCGTCCTACAGATGAAGTGAGGTTAAACGATGGTGTCATTTCATTCTTGCAATCCATGAGCTTGAATGCATTTACGGCACCATCGGCATTTCGTTGGTGATATCTTCTAAATCTGGTGTCATGAAGTGGCTAGATCGACTATTAGCTATCTAAAGTTGTGAATATTACGTAAGGCTCATTCCAATATAGCTCGTTCATATAGCATTGCTTAGCAGTTGCGCGAAGTTGGCCCCTAGATGGTTATTCACCCATATGCCCTCTTGGAGCGGCACGCATTCAGCTATAGCGATCGCTTAAGAAAGGTGGCATCCTTAGTAAAGTCCAGGGATAGTGGACGTTTGTATGAGATGGATCGTTGCCGGTCTTCCATTCACTATCAATGCTGCCAACTCATCGGAGTCCGAATCCTGCAGACTGCTGTCCAGCTCCTCATACAATCGAGCTCCGGCACTAGCACGCGCCTCTGATCGATTTATCGGTGACTGGTTTTTGCTCGAGAGGAACTTCTTGCGTCTCAGCGAGGCCGGGGAGATACTGCTGCTCGAGTTTACGTCCTCCACCTTGCCCGTACCTAACAGCAGCTTGTGTTTGGGTGAATCGGCCGGACTAGAATGTCTTGTCGAGCCGGCCGATCGTTTCGGGGAGTCTGCTTCCTCCTCGATGCTAGCCTGCTTCGCACCAGCGGCACCAGTACCATTAGCGTTTGTCACCGCAGCCGATGTAGTGTTCGTCTTCCAGCCCCAATTTTTCCACTTTCGCGACGATTCTTTCTTTTTCGGTTCGGTACGGGGACTGTTCGAATCTGGGTCGCCACTGAGATCCTGGCTGTTGGTCAATGCAGCTGCAGCCAGAATACTTGCGCTTCCGACAGTAACCGATCCTCCGGTACCAGCAGGCTGTACTACTCCGGATCCACTCGTGGGACCGTTTCCTACATCCGCATCAATCATCGCCAACTTGCTCATCATTTCCTGCTGCGTTGACTGTAGTGCATTCACAAACTCAACCTCCAGATCGTCTGAAGAGCCACAAAACAGGCGAAGTAGCAGGAATCAGCAAACCACGAGGAATCAACAGTAAACCATACCACAAACAGTGGTTTTCCGATAAAACAATGTCAATCAAGTGTACGGTTACGAGTTCCGCAGAAAGGGGAAAAAGATTAAGAGGAAAAATTAGAGGAAAAGAAAGAGAGAAAAAATGATTTGTTACATCGATCAGATCAGACTGGACAGAGTGGCAATGACGGCAAGATAAAACGCCATAGCTCGTTTTCATCACAGCTCAAAAGCAATTCTGCAATTCAGGTGCGTTATTGATGCTGGGGACAGAAGAGTAGTTAAATACAAGATAGAGAAAACCATAGCCAAGAAGTAATTAATTTACATCGCACAGTCCTTTTCTGTACACACCATCGGAACAGGAAGGTGGTAGATATAGACACAGTTTAATTACAATAAAGGGAATGTAGTAGAAAAAAATTCAAAAATTTTTAAGAAAAAAGCACAAGAAAGATGGGAACTAATTTGGAAAAATCAATATTAATAAAAGCAAGTGAAGGATGAACAACTTGAAGATAAAAAAAAAAAGATGGTACAACTCGCACATTAGTTATTATTAGTTAGGTATTAGTTAATTTGATCGGATATTATCACATTCTGTATTTGAGTGGTCCGTCTGCTGAATCGTTTCGCAACATGCAAATCTTTCTCAATGCCCTGGTAAGAAAGACAAATAAGCAGAAGCGCTTTCTCTAGCAAAACATTCGCAATCAATATTTGTTTAACAATGAGATGATCCTGGAGAGTAGAGTTGTCAAAAGCGAAAGTTGAAGACACAAGGTAGAAAGAAAACGATTTGAACAAAATAAATGGCTTATTTTCATGTCGTAGTGAAGAAAACAATTTTGCTCTTCTCATTGTGATAGGGTTGCTGGCTGGCGTTGGCTGTTCAAAACAGTGTCCCCATGGCGGGAAAACAAACTCCCCGTGGGAGAAACCCCATCAGTGGCCAAGCTCGCTTTACGTGAAGGGTTTGTGTAACATTGTAATTAATTGCAGTGGGATGTTAAATTTCAAAACCACATATTTTTCAAACGGACGCCTTCGTACCAGAACTCAACTATTATCGATATCCACGTCGGTCAGACTCAACATGCATGCAATGATCCAAGAAAATTTCCCATCATCGTCACTCGCTCAGCTACGTGTCCACCGTGACCACAAGGACTGGAGGTTGGACGATTATTCAACAAAGATTCCACTTCCCGGCCCGTTCGCATTAAGAGGGAGAGATAGAGAAAGCGAGACAGAAAGTGGTTGATAACGAGCTGTGTGTTGATATATTGTACCGAGAGATTTATGTTACACCTCCGTAAATGGCCATCGACAAATCCTTCCGTAGACTTTTTTTGCGTAATCATTTACAATGACGATACGAAACAATCCGAAGCACACATTAATGGAGTTCGGTCACGTTTTGCAGCATGCTCAATGACATGTGCGCCAGACAGGTGCCTTACTTCCAATCTCACCGGAGTGATGCGATAGTATCGTGACGTGGTTATCTTGTCTCGGTTACATGGTTTAATTGTTCGTTTTTTGTTCTGTTTATAGATTTAAATAATCTCCAAATGGACCATTGGATCGGACAACATTGAAAATGGATATCACATAATTCGTAGAGAAACAATAGTGTTGTGTTATGCAAGGTTAAACAAAACAACGATTTACAGATGATTTAGGTTTTCGTTACGAATCAGAGGGATAACATTTTCAATTACTTCGACCTTCATCGATCGCTTTCGTCTTAAATTTCAAACTTTCCAAATAACTTATGGTCTTATCTATTTTGTTTTGGCAAAGCAATACAAATAGCAATAGGCAATCAAATGATGGCAATGGTTCAAAGAATTATCAAACACTGCATTGAAAGCTCATAAACAAATAATTTGAACAAACTATCTGCATGAATAATGAATTGCATTACTTTATTGAAACGAATCGGCCTCAAAGTATGCAATCCGCCTAACCAACTTGGCTTGTTATGACAAGTGCCGAGAAGGTTGCTTTAACTTTGAAAGCTTATTGCTCATGTTTTATGCATCCATACAAAATCTCTAAAGTTCAGTCACTTTATGGACAAGTTTTTACCAAACAACTACCGAAACTTTTGTGGTCTTAGACTACAATTTCGTGGACTAATTTCGACACCGTTGATTGTGTATTAAATGCGATGTCACTATGCTTCCAAGAGCCTACCGACAATGGGGCGCACAAGCAACAATGAAGGGCATATGGAACAATAGAATACAAAAACACACACACACACCGTGCACTACCACAAACGTCTAGTCGGAAATGGGACGGAAAGTTCCAAAGCGATCCGTTGCAGCCGATCTACAATAGGAAACGTCTGAGGACTTCGGGCCTTGTCTGAACCAACCTTGTCTGACAAGCTAATTAATGTGGAAGAACTGTTTCCGGTGCAAACATTCCCTTTAACCTATGGCATTGTAGTTTCACGCCCCCAAAAAGGACACTAAAGCATGTAAAGGGTTTCTCACAGTCCATCTGATTTCGCTTTCAACAAAAGTGTCTCTGCAAATCGATGTTTTGCAATGAATAACCCTTGCCACCGAAATGTTTGCCTACTGTTCTTAGCTGTAAAGCTAGAATTCATACAAATTTGAGCAAAAGCTTCACAAAGATAACAGCAAGATCGGGACAGTTTCTATATACCACGGGGACGGACAACATCGAAAATAGATCCGCGCAGCATGCAAACGTGTGAGACACGTCATGTACACTCAGGCAATCCTACTTCACACCGACCACACATCAGGATATGATAGAAACATCAGAATACGTCCCATGAGAAATGATAGTATCGCATCCACTTGGGCGGTAATAGACAGTAGTTTGAGGGACAGAAACATCGAAGGAAGATTTAAACTTTAAACTGAAGAGGTCCATTATCATTTCCTCGTGCATTGGGATACGCCACACCGAAAGAAACACCGGTACACGAAAAAAAAACATTGAGTTATGAGCCACAAAACTTACTTTCTAAACTTTGGCACAGTTCTCTTCCTTTGGGCACGTCTTGTTACATCCCGGACAACTCATATGTGTCATTTCATCGGAGAAGCATACGCCCACTTTCACGAAACTCACCTTCTGCTGTATTCTCGTGTCTAGATCCCTAAAGATCTTAACCGCACGGGCGTATGTCGAACTTTAGCGTAAGTGGAGAGTGAGCAAAAAGTTATACTGCAAATTTATTTCACACCTATCTTAAGATTATTATCAGAATTGACATATGCTTCGCAGCAGGAATATTGGACCAGGGTAACTCAACGATCTTTAAGCAACAGATCCAACCACCGAATTTTTCGTAGTGTTGGTCCATTTTTCGAATTTTCGAACGTCTGGCAAGAGTTATTCACTATCTGGTTAAGGATGGTTTCGACTAGCACACGAACTTGTTCCATTTCATACAGCTTTATTGTTGCCTGTGGTACGAAATTTTCTTCTAGTATCGGAGAGGAAATCATAAAAACGAAACAAACGATTAAATAACACCATCGACATTGGTGTGTACGGTACAAGTGTACAAATGTAAAGGAATCTTTTACAATCCGTCCGCTTCGTCGCGTGAATGAGGACTGAGGCAATAAGAACCCATCAAATATATCGTGTCACAATCACGTTAAAGAGCAATGTTTCTATTCAGAACCGTCCACCGACTGTAACAAACCAGACGGTGGGATGGAAAGCATAAACAAACAAACACAAACGCTTGGCGAATAAAGTACACCCACAATGTGAATTCCCAGTTGCTCCCATCCAACTTCGTACAAGGGCGTCGCAAACAACTGCTATGTTTCTGCCTTTTTAGCCAATAATTACCTCCCCGAGCCACACCACGAGCCATGCAGCTATAGTTTATCTCTTCCCAGCAAAAAGAAACTGTTTCAATTCTTGCCGTTTGCTTTGCTTCTTCGTACGACTCTCGTTTCCACAAACGGATAAACGTGGCATGCTTTGATAACACAGATGTGGGATGATGATACTGATATCAAATGCCATCATCCAATGAATGTAGGAAGCGATCTTGTTCGGGGAATCCGTGTGCGAATTGTGATACCGAATCCCGGACCAAGCACAAATGTGCTGAGTAAAACAGGAGAAAGGTAATCATTTACCGTACCATCGCTGGTGAGAGATGCTGATCCGGCATTCAGAATGTGACGCGATTCGAATTATCCTACCCACATACACTCCCGGCTCGTCTGATACGTTCGACTGAATCAGATTGACGATCCCATCGCAAAAAGTCAAGCAAATTACCTACATCGTTTTGGAACGCGCTTCAACCAATTGTTCCGCAGTGATCCGCCTACACTATATCGGAATGGATCCGCTGCTGTCTTTGGGATCCTTTAACTGATTACGACACGCAACAGTGGCGCTGTTGACAGATACGGTGTGATTACGGTGATTTGAAGCATTATCATTGAAATATTGCCCATTGAAACATTGGATAGAACAACCCGCTAATTGGTTGCTTCTGTGTACGCATTGTGAGACTTTCGGAACGGGTAAAACAGCTTGTG
This sequence comes from Anopheles marshallii, assembly GCF_943734725.1. Classification (NCBI taxonomy): domain Eukaryota; kingdom Metazoa; phylum Arthropoda; class Insecta; order Diptera; family Culicidae; genus Anopheles; species Anopheles marshallii. The sequence continues at coordinate 81,554,971 of NC_071327.1, forward strand.
GAATTTTTTTATGCAATTCAAACACATGTTATGGGTGGGAAGGTTGAAATGGTGTGTTGACATACTAGAACGAATGGAAACATCAGGATCAGGGTATTCTGGTATGAGCGGAACGGCAAATCAATTAATAAAACCAAATCAAAATGCCTTTCCGCGCGGCCCAGAAGATCTAGAATTTGTCTCGGGGCTTTTTGTTTTGAGGAAAGATGTCACATCACCGAGGGACAGTGTTGCACCAGATGTTACGTGGAATATTAATACCCGTGTACCCCAGGGAGAAAGGGAGATCAATAATCCAAAACAGCTTTAATGTTTCACTAATGAACAAACTAATAGGTTAACATAATACCGCACCACCGTAAATGGCAGCAAAAAGAAGACAAATCAATGACCGTGGACGCGATACCACTTTGAAGATAATGCGTTTTTTTTTAAATCGATGGTATGCGTATGAGAGCAAGGCTAGTAACAGATGAAGGAAGAATAAAATTTCCAAAACAGAATTAACGAAAACCAAACAAACAATTTCGCAAAGAACACCACATTTAACAACGAAAAAGCTTAAAGCATCGGTAAATGGGCCCGTTTCTAGCTAAGCGACGAGAAAGAAGCGGCCGCTGAACGATTTTGGTTGATTGGTATTAGATGGACAAGTAGGGTAGAAATGAAGGTGAATGGATTATCGCCATTCCATTTGGCAGGTGGTGACTAATGGAGCTAGAGTGCCGATTCGAAATTTTCGGGCACTTGCAAAGTTCATCAATTGTGTTCCACAAATCGTCACTCCGTCAACACAGCCTTTTGGGTGTGGCCTTCCAAAACAGACGGAAAAGATTGGAAGTGCCACACAGAAGGGGTTAAATTTAACGGATGGAATCTTATCGGCGTAAAGCGACCGCCAACAAAATAGGACACCGGACCACCTACCTGGTAGCTTCTTGGTACGGAAGGAGGCGTTTGTAATCATCGACTTCGACACCGTCACCGTAGTCGTAGCGGGCGTCAGCGCAACACTAATACCCATCGGACCGTCACTGGGTTGACCTATAGGTAGAAGAAAGACGAGCAACAAATAAAATCAAACATGGTTTCACAAAATATTCAAACATTGGCGAACCTACCGGAAGGATTGGCATGCAACGAGTTGCGTATCGCATTCGTCACCAGTATCACCTCGGGAAGCATTTCGTAGCAGGCGCGGCTGTGCAGATCCGTCACCGCTTCGATCGCTGCCGACGCAAACTCGTTAAACATGGCGAAGTAGTTGGCATGTGCCAGCTCCACCAGGAACTGGGCGTTCACTGCGATCCGTGGCGGTGGACGGACGACGTGTGATGGAGCAGCCATCGCCATCGGTTGTTGGGGAGAGATCGGATCATTACCGTACGACGAACGGTGCATGTGGCCACCCGGTACCTTCGGAAAACCCTGGTTCACCAGCAGCGAAGTCGTTTTGCACAGGTGATACAGGGCGGGTTTGTGGATCTGATTCAGCTGCTGGTTGTACGTAAACAGCAGCGCCGTCATCACCTTAAGCCGGTTCTGCGCGTTGATCGATTCGATCGATGGTAGCGGTCCCCAGTTAATATCCTTATTGCTATTCTCCTCCCACCTTCGTAGATCACTTGGTTGTAGACTTTTTTCCTGTAAAACAAACCAACCCGTTTTTAAAAATACCTTTCAAGTACGAAGAACTCTACAACAAACGCTTACCTCGTGGTATACGGATGCCTGCGCCAGGACGGGCATTCGAAAGGACACCACCTTTGGACTGCCATCGTCCGAACTAACCTCAATGTTGTAAATGCAGATCAGTAGCGTTTCGATCGACCGACAACCTTTCTTGTCGCCGAGAGCCACCGAGTTTAAATACAGATAGATCAACATCGGCACAAACTGCAACGTAAACCGGCGCAGTTCAACCTCGTTTGATCGATAGAAATTGCACAACTGATTGCATATGGGATGGATTAGCTGTAAAGAAAAGATCTTCGAGAATGAAAACAACATGCCCCGGTTGTCGAACCGACAGTTGACACTTACATCCTTGTATTTGATCCGCTCATTCAAGATGGTGTACAGAGCCTTCGAGATCTCGAAATCATTCTCGTGCTGGGCGGCAAACGTACGCAGTTCCGATTCCTGCAGGGCACTGTAGTCGGAAATCCAGTCGGCAATGATCGCTTCCGCCATTGCTTTCTTCTACCGATGCCGATACCCACCCGCACGCCACTGACGTTTTGTCACACCAAAGTGTTAAGGAGCACACCGGTAATCCCGTCTTGTCGGAAGTATTATCTATCCTCCGAAGCCTTTTCCCTGCGAAATCTTCGCTGCCGGCTCACGTGCTACGTTCTTCTCCTGTTGCGGCACATCCGGAGGCAATCCTTACGTCAAATCGTTTCGACGCCACGTCCACGTGTATAAATCTTCCGGCAATCGAAAACCAAGTAACAGAGCTATTTGTTCGATCACAGCTGTTTGCAATGGTCACTTGTAATCGTCATACATTGAATAATATTTGCTCTGTAAATTAGAAAGGAAATAAAAAAACATGTTGATAAAACAGTGAGCTTATAATGCTGTCCTCGATGTACAGAGAAATTAATTGACTGCAGCCATACGTGATGATCGCAACGGTCTAATAAACGATGTCTTAAACAGTGGAAATAATGCAAACTTCCTTTACTGATTCCCCAACACCGATTGTCTCTTCATGCAAATTTATTATATTACTATATCTATTTTAGCGCATTTAGTCGTGGACACATATCAGCACCGGAACCTGGGTGGAATTTCTTCCGCCTCGTACAAATTATGCAGCATATTGTAACGAATTTTCACACCAAAAGCCAAGTACAACCATTAGCCCATCCCGCATAACCGCGTTTTAGTTCCATGTTTAGCGTTTCTCTTCCAACAAAAATCTACACGACACGTTTTACGATAAGAGTTTCTAGCGAACTCACCCACAAACGTCGCGATAAACTCACAAACGTGCTGCCACAGTACGAATTGGCTCAATCCATTCCTGACTGTTGGCGCTTTTCATTTATTATTCGCTATTTCGCTTTCCTCCCTCTAAAAAGGGTTGTAAACTCACGCTGGTAGAGAATTCTTCCTTAGCAATAACTTGTTACTCAGCACCCAGCATTACACCAACTGGCTCGCGCCTCTTGCCGCAGGAACTTTTGCTGTCTGGAAAACGATGGAGAGCAAATACAACCAAAGCCTAGGAAGATCGCTGAGCTACTATTTCAACAGAAATCGATTTCAATCCACTTATTGAGCTCAATGTCTACGCCACTGTAGAGTCCCAGGAGGTGAACTTTTACGCTGATCGCTAGACACCAATAACGGACCGAGGAAGATTTCGCCGTTTCGCTCTACCCACAGGAATTCCCGTGCAAGCAACAGTCTGCCTTCCAGGACGAACTGTCTCCCGATAATGGACCACCCGGTTTGTTGTTTTATTTTCCTACATCAAGTACCATTTAATGGATAGAGCTAGCTATTTTTCCCAATGGAATGAAATAGGTCAAAGATTCGGTAAGCGTTGTATTGCTTATGTGATATAAGTGATGGACAAAAAGGGATGGAGTGTGTCATAATCATTCGTATCTAAAATTGATTTATTCACTGGGAAGCAATCCTATCCAAATCTGATTTATTCGCTGGGAAGTAGATTGCTAGATATCGTTTCAATTATACTGTTAGTGAACCGTGAAGATAAATCTTCGTCGAGTGAACTGGTAGTTGTTTAACTTGAAGAAGCGTGTTCTTGTGAAAGAACTACGAGAACTGTTACTATGATAACTGGTTTATTGGACTTGTTATTATCACGTAGAAGGATTTTGTTGCGTGGAAATGGACCGGATGGGATGTGATACCAGTCCTGTCGATTGAGAGACAGGTGCCAATACGATTACACCATAAATTTGTACCTTTTAACATTAACTGATCAAATAACAACCTCTGATTTGACACATCAAAAGACGCATGAATAAATCACGGCGATTACATTTCATACGTATATCAATCTATCATTTAATATTACGCTTAACTATTTATAAACATTCCCTATTAATGATTTGCATACAGCATACTTAACGTTGATTCTGATGACGGCACATCAAAGTTACGAACCTCCTTTCGAACGAAAACTTTCCTTCCACAACAGTCTGGCTAAATTTTGAACCGATTGAACTAACCATAAACCATAAGGCAGCATCGAGTCATCGTTAGACGTCCATCCCCACCAAACGCCCTGGCCGTTAACAACGAACATTTACCATCCAAAGTTTATCTTCAACTAAAATGTAACCTTCGCACCAGCACAGCTCAACCGGAGACGAGCAAACGCTACGAAACAAAACACCCAATTATTACTTTCACACGGGTTTCCACAAGTTTCTACCAACCAGGTCGGGTTGAACCGTGACCAAGAACCATGACATTGTTCTAACTTCCCTTCGGCTTCCTGGATTAGACGCTGGAGAAGGCATCGAATTCGCCACCTTCCCCAAACGCACGGTAGCACGGGATACCTTTAAGCGAAGATTGCACTTAACACAGAACTTTCTTTACCGTCAGACATTGTTACTGACGCGGGTAGTGGGTAAACTTTTCGCCCGCATACTTTGTACAAGTAGAGTAACACAACAAAAACATAAACGACATCTTCACACACCTTGACCTAACTGACATCCACAGCTCCACAGATCTGGAAAAGTTTAGAGATTTTGGAGTAAACGTCAAACAATAAGTAACCGTGATCTAGAAGCCCACAACTACTTTACGCTTTCGTTAATCGTTTCGTAGACTTCAAAACAATGTTTACGTCACTTTGCCTGATATCAACCCGCGTGTCTCTTTTCCCTTATTGTATGTCCCTTAGGTCTGACTATGCATCTAGACCAACTGCATACGGGTTCCAATGCGCGGTTTGCGCCATCCACTATAATTAACCATTAGCAGCACCATCACACAACCGACGATGTCTTTACGCGTAACTTTACGTAACGCATTTAACACGCGACCATGCTCGTGCTGTTCAACGATAAAGTCATTCTGAGAGGTAAATCGGGTCAACTGAACCTTCCAGTACGACAAACTGGCGCATCGGAAGGTATCCTTGCTACATCGACCGACTAGGGAAGATAGGTGTACACACATGCATTAGCGATGAGTACGTTGACAAGCATGGCAACAGGTGTAAATAATGGTATGATGGTTGTAAGCATAAAAACCCTGGTTCCATAAAAGCAAGAGATAAAAAACCCTTTTAGATAGAGTTTTTAAAGCTTTTATCATTTACATTTATCATCGTTATTTTATTTTTTTTTTCTTTATTTTTAACGTATTCTCTAGCAGATCCACATATTTACATCTCTACCAACTTAAACCACATCTCACAGAACAAAAACAACTTCCATCTAGACACAAGTGCGCTAAAATCCCGGAACAGCTCGAGGCAATTATGCGCCTCCATTACCAAACCAAACGGTCAAACCCTTCCAACCCCCGGCTGCAAACGTCAGTGTCGAGATGTCATCGAGTGCCACAACACGTTCGGCTTTTGATACTTAATTATACCGCGATGATCCAATTAAACCATCATTACCCTCCCCCGACGGGTAAGGACTGAACTTTGATGATTGGCCATGGAATGTGACCTAACGGATCGGATTCATTCTTTTATTCCTATCCATCAGCTCCAATTTCGTACCAAATGCGAGTAATGCAAGCGCGATGGATCGAGTATAATCATTTTACTGACCGCTTTGGGGGATTGTGGCAACCAGGGACTACCAGGCAACCGGGGCAAATTTGTCTGCTCTTGTTGATCTGATGCCAAAAATAGTTTGCCGGTGCATTTGATTTCGAAATATTGGTATTTTTTTAAATATTTCTGGTAAACATTTTTGAAAATGACGAAAACAGAAGGAAAAACATCAAAGATTCATGTCATACATGATTCATGACTCTTATGAAATTTATAACACAATTATTAGATTTGCGTCTCATACTATTATTAGTATTTGAATTCACTTCACCAAGTTATTTGTACAGTCAACATTCGTCGAGCAACACATAAATATTTCATTGTACAACGGCCTTATGTCTTCCCAAAACAGACTGTGGACGGCATTTTAACGCCCGCAAACACACGATAACGACGTGCAATTACATACGCAAGCAATGGAATGCCTTATCTACCAAACCCTAAATGGCCATGTTTGTACGAATCATTTGCCAGTTCAGTTAAGTGGATCTTTAATGCCAGAATGTTGGTAGTTTATCGCCCTGCTAACAAACGGTTACACTACTTCACCATGTTTAATGTTCAAAATAATCACGATTATTTACTGCAAGCAGAGCAAATGCCTTTCAAGCGTGTGAATTTGCCTTTCAATCAAACTGAGCTCGATTAATTTACGAACGCTCGATTAACGAAAACTAATCGAGATAGAGATGAGAACTTAAGTTATATTTTATATTGAATAGAGAGGCGAAATAATTGCTCAAATATCGAACCTCGTAGAAAAGTCTCTCCATCAAAACCACATCATCATTATCATATTCTTTGCATCCAATTACACCGGGAAATAAATGTTTTCTACAGCAATTTCGCCTGAATGAATATTTTAAACTTACGGGCATATAAGGGCCTTCCCTTTTCAGCAATACAGCTACGAACTGTCTAAAATTAATTCTAAATCAATCCAATTATCATCATACAGTACGAAACAAACCAAAAACCACCCACAGGGGTTAATTTTAGGCGTTACTTAATCAAATCGATATTCAAAATTGCATAAAATTCTTTTCCCCTATCTCTAGAACGATAGAAATATTTTTCGATAACCCCACATGCCTCCTGCCACCAGCACTGGTGCATTCGCCGAAACCCTAAGGTGACCTTTACTGTTGGGAGTGTCCACAGCGCAAAGAAAGCATAGACACACAGAACAAATGCAATAATAAATGGTCAGTTGCATACACACGCCGTGTCCCCGCCGAGCCGTTTGTGCATATTCGTGCATCGATTGATTGGGGTCAAGGTTCTTTGCTATCGGGGTCGGATTCTGTTCTGCAACCCCCACGCACTTCAAGGCCACAAGCTAAGCATTTCACTTAAAGCTCTTGACTCGGATTTCAAACGGTCGTTGTCATCTTTACGTTGCTGGTTATCAGTAAACGCTTTTCCTCTCCTTATCTACCTCTTCATGCTGCAAATGGAATGTTAACGATGGTCAATTCTTAAAGATTTGCTACACATAATTTACCTCCCAACTTGCTCTGTTATCGTATTTTACCCATTGCACCGAAAATGAACCATACAGCATAATGCTTTTTATCACGCCTACTAATTATGTGTACGGGGTTTTCTTCTAGACGGGAAAGTCTTCAAACGTGGCTTGACTCGTGGTTTTCAGCCACACACCGTCGGCTTGTTCAATTCTTCACACATCAAAGTAAACTTTACGCTTGGAATGATGACGACGATGACGACAAGCTTGGTATGTTGATGATATCATTCGGTTTTCCCCTTTCACGAAACAACACACCATCTGCACGGTTCCGCTAGCTTTGTTGGTTCGTTCAACAACTTCACAACAATCGAGCGGGTTTGTTTTCCTGCTTTTTGGTAGGGAAAACTTCACCTTTCTCGAGTGGCCTATGGTGAACGCGTTTTGACGTAACACCTCACTGCTGATTAACTCGCGCAAAGAGCTGGCCGTTCCCGAGGCCAACTCTAGTGACTTCCCACCACAGTATATTCTTTGCACACCTCTGTACAACGATTAGCTCAAATCACTAATAAACTAGGGCGGACACCTGAACAACAACGCGCTTATCAGCTTCTGATTATGCATCGGAACTCGGACCACTCGCTTTTTCACACTGGCCACTGACGGAGCTGCTGGACCGTTTGGACACCAAACCGATACGTACACGTTACGCCACACTACACTCCTTCCTATTCCCCACACACCTGAACCACATGCAAGGAACCACTCAACCCAAAAGCACTGAATTACCTTCGAAAAACTCCTCCTTCGGTGTCAGCCAGAGCCACCAGATCACAATCCCGACGGGATGACGGTATCGATGGAATGGGTTTTGAAGCTATGCACTTCCCGAACTGTGGCCACGACACGCGAAACCCGTGGAAAACTTTGGAACGGGAATACGCGGGGGCGAACCGCCTACTACGATAAGATCACACACCGCCGCGCAGCGAGAATAGGATTATTAGCGAAAAATCGAACCTCTTGCTTGTTTTCTTGCTTTTCCGTCAGTTATTGGTGCATTTTTTTCTTTGGCTCACACTGTGCGCGGATGTTTGCGAACCGCTGGACTTGAGCGATGACAGACACAAGAGCAAAATTCACACTCTTGTTAACTTTTTCTCACATTTTATCTGCCTCAACTTGCTGGAATTGTAAATAATAGATGTAAATAAGGAAAAAGCTGAAGGGTAATTTATTCTCAGAATTTGATTTCACAATAGCTTCCCCCGGTTTAAATTTTCGTACATGTTTGACCAGCGGGTCGCTCACTATCCATCACGCCGATCAAACCTGGCTTGTCAAAGACGCTTGTTGACACCATCACCAAACAGAGGAAAATTTTGTTTTCCATCGAAATAGTGCATTAATCCGGGTCCCGTCGCTGAAAAACATCTGCAAACTCGATAGAAACACACCATCAACTTGAAGATGTCTCGCCAAAGTACGCGCCTCGATACGAAGAAAGTGGTAAGTGCTGATTGCAAGCTGGGGTTTGTTGGAAAATCAACTCCGATCGACGGGTGTATGAAACATGCCGTGTTCCGTACGCATCGTCACACATAGTCACAACAATCCTACGCCCCCCGAAAAAAAGAAACACTCTTTACCCGAAGCGCATTCCGAAATGAAGGTTCCGAAAACAAACGCCTTATCTTCGTCTTTCTGTTTCTTTCCTCAGTGAGAAGTAGTGAAACCCGTGGTCGCCATAGGCGTTTCATGTTCCGTATCCGTCGAGTTGCGTCGCTTCGGATTCCTCAGAGTAACGCGTCCAATTAGTGTTTTTTACGTGTCTTTCGGTTGATGTTTTTTATCTTCCTGCACTCGAAGAAACTATTGAATTATACGTATTAGTGGTTAAAAGGTTTGAAACTGGTCGGTCTGTTCAAGTACTGCAGTGTTATTAGCGCAGTATGCTCACGATGAATAACGCAGCTGCAGCCAATACGCTCGGTGGCATCACCTTCTCCGATATCAGCGGAGCCACTGGGGCAGCCGGACCGGGCACGGCTGGCCTTCAATTGGTACAGCTGAGTCAAGTTATGCCAGACCCGAACTCGCAGCAATTGTTCATGCAAAGCTTGCAGCAGCAGCTAACCGGGGGCACGCCAGCAATACAGGTCATTCCGATCGGAGCTCTCCCGCAACAGACAGTTGCCTTAGCACAAGGTCCTCCAACTGGTGCCACAATACAGGCCGCTCCACAGCAGCAACAGTTTGTACAGTACACAATGGACGGACAGACAGTGCTCTATCAAGCACTTGCTGCACCGGAAACCGCCTATCAGAGCGTGAATCTACCCATCGTGCAACTTCCGGCGACCCAAACGATAGGTACCGCTGGTACAGTACCTACCTACGGGAACATCTCCAACTTGCAAGGTGCTCCCGTCACATTCACGCAGATTCCCACGGCAACTGTCACTCAAGCCATTCCGCAGCATCATCAGCAGCATATCCAGCAACATCCGCATCATCTTCAAACGTCGGCCACTATCGATGCGAGCGCATTTCAGAACATCGTCTCGGCACCGGTCACAATTACACCTACCGCAGCCGTCGTGCCGGTCTCGCAACCACAAATCCCGATGACCACACCCGTTACCACGGTCACGATCGGTCAAAATCCGCAGGCTGCTGTAGGAGCGGTTCAGGGAGGTACCAACAGCAGCAGCGATAATAAACATGCTTCAACAACCAGCAACAACACACCAGCCGTGACTACGGAATGCACACCCACCGTAGTAGGAACGGCATCCGGTTCCGGCACGGAGATGGATCAGGAACCGCTGTACGTAAATGCTAAGCAGTACAAGCGCATTCTGAAACGACGACAGGCTCGTGCCAAGCTAGAAGCGTTGGGCAAGATACCGAAACAACGACCAAAATATCTTCACGAATCGAGACACCGACATGCGATGAACCGGGTTCGAGGTGAAGGTGGTCGGTTCCATTCGAAATAAGGATACGAGGGTCGAGATAAGAGATTTAGACGGCCATGAAATAGATTTCGACGATACGCATGATAGAATATTTTTAAGCGATAGAACCTTACTACAACCGTTGCAGGTCTTGCCTACTGGCTGACTACTGTTAAGCTGACCCTGCTGGCTAGCCGAGTGTTACCCAAAATTCCGTATGACCGGCTCTCAAGTAGCAGTAGATAGCAGAGCCCAAAAATAAATTTAAGTTGTACAAAGAACGTATTCGAAAGGCAATAAATATGTTAACATAGTTCAGTCTAAAGTAAAACCCACCTTTTTTGCTACATTCACTGCTTTGGGTGTCTTGTTTTCGGAACTCCTTTCAAGTTTTCGCCTCATCTCTTCCCTTTCCTGTTCGCGTTTGCAGAATTCAGAGCTACTGACCCTGACGTACGGAGCACTGGTGTCCCAGATGCTACGTGATTTTGAGAACGTCGAAGATGTTAACAAGCAGCTCGATCGGATCGGTTTCAATATGGGCATGCGGTTGATAGAGGACTTCCTTTCGCGCACCGGATCGGGCCGATGTTTGGATATGCGCGAAACAGCTGACAAAATACAGCTCGCCTTCCGGATGTATCTGAACGTGCAGCCGACCATCTCGAACTGGGCTGCGTCAGCGGATGAGTTTTCACTCATATTCGATACGAACCCGCTGACGGAGTTCGTTGAGCTGCCTGCGGACTATCAACAGCTTCGGTACAGCTCCATCCTTTGCGGATGCATACGCGGTGCGTTGGAGATGGTACAGCTCGAGGTGCAGTGCTGGTTCAGCCAGGACCAGTTGAAGGGTGACGCTACGACCGAGATTCGGGTGAAGTTTGTACGGCGACTGGAAGATGCGGTGCCGGCCGGCGAAGATTAAGTTACGGGTGCAGGGGTTTTCGACCATTTCCATCATTAAGCATTCATTCCGTGCAGATAAGTTGATATGCTGGTGTGCTCTTGAGACGAACCCCGAACAAGAAGAAACAAGCGCATTGGATATTCTTTGTTAACGCAATAAATTCATTACAAACACGCCCTCTAAAACCATGTTACCATTGTTTTCATTGTTTCGGAAATGGAAAAAATAGCTGCTTTCATTTATTTAAAACGCATGTATCGATCTCTATTTTGTAATGAGTTGTTCCACTAGGTGCGCGCCAACCATTATTGGCACATTACATTCGTTCGTCACCGTAAACTGCGGTGTTTGCTTTGGTACCTAGACTTCTTCTGTGGCTCTGTGGTGTGCAGAAACGAACGCTAGTATTGACGGTATTGCACGAAACAAAATGACTAGGTAAAAAGCATACTGAAACTAATCATTAAAACTTAAATGTGCTTCCACCTACACACTGTTTCTTCGCTCCGCGATATCTATTCACGATGGGACAGCTTGAGAGGAGCTCTACTCTATGTACTAACAATAAGCTTCAAAAACGAAAACAACTAAATCCCTCACTCCATATAACAACGCGCACTTCAATCATCATCTTTTACGGAACCTAAAAAAATCTCATCAAACCCAACTAATCAATTGTTGTAATCAACAGCTTAAGCCTTAACGTCCGCCACACTAAACGGTAATCCTGTTTGTTCAATATGTTTCATTGCATATATTATCGCACTTTTGTTTCGTAATATTTGGCACAATAAAGAATGTAAATAGCAAAGCTACAGCGCTGTAACGATAGATAGATATAGATAGGTACTTAGCAGAAATCCATAGCGGAAAAGTTCCGTGAGAGGAATAGGAAAGTAATTCTAAAATACTAAAATAGCGTTGAGCAGGGATCGGCACATAGAGCCGAAGAAAACTGAAAAGGTTTCCATTCTTCTAGCGTATCGTTTTTGGCAATAGAACTTGGACCGATCCCTTGCCTATAGGAACAAATTAACAAATATAACAGACACCTCCTTTTTACTCGCTTGTTTTCGTTCACACCGGGATCCCCCCTGGGGGAATCAAATAGACAAATGCGAATTCTTTCAGGCATTTGCGGAGAATGTAAGCAACTAGGCATTAATCGTACGTAAAGACTGGAAACTAGAATGATTACGTTAAATAGAAGTAATAGAGAAGATTAAGTTAATAGTGAAAGTCGTTGGGATACAGCAATAGCAAAAAAGGCCGGCATTCCTGCCGTGAGCATTTTCAACATTATTCTCTTAACATTCTTAACAAAATTCTTGCAGCTCCGTTTGCATCCATGGAACTAAGAATATGCTAATAAAAACAATATAACAAATCAATAAAAAAACATAACATCTCATACAACCGCAGAGAAACATTTCAAGTATCGTCCTTTTAGGAACGATATTAGGACGTAACCTTTCCTTTCTCCTTTTTTTTTGCTCTTTTATAACTAACAACGATTGGACTGTTTCGCGATAAGATGTTTGTACTGCGTTAAAAGTGGATCTATTGCACTAATTGTACCACACTCACACTCGGTACGAAGCTCTCAGTTGATTATGGCACTACTGCTATTCTGACAATGGATCAAGCTGGAGTGTGTGCTCAGTACCTTTTTGAGCGTTTCCAGCGTCTTCAAACAAATGACCACACAACAACCCTTCGAATGGCCATCCCGCGGTCCAGCACAGGAACAGTTCTGTAAGCTTTTCAGCATATTAGTCAGCGGTTCCAGTTGATCGGTTAGTTTGGGTCCGATTCCACTAATACCATTGTCGTTTGCTGCTACCGATGCTTTGCAACAAGAAGATTGCAAAAAAGGTTCTTTTAACGGTTCGACTTGAGGTTGCTGCATTGCCATCAAGTGCACGGTGCCACCAGGTACGGTGGTGGATTGCGCTTCAATCGAGGTTGCTGGTTGCAACTGTGCATGGTGTCGATCCTGCGTTTGGGATATGGTTGGCAGCAGCGAAGGAGATGCGTTGAATTCGGAACTTGCAGATGCTGTACCACGGCAAGGATTCTCAGGACCACAGCCTCCAATGCAACCCTGCAACGGATCACACTGGCAATTGACACAACGACAAATATCTGCATCGGCCGTTATGTCCTTAAGTGTTTTGGTCGAAGCAACCGCCACAGGGATTGGGCCGTTCATTAGCATGTTGTTTGGTTCGGATTGAGCAGTTTCCATTTGGTTAACCGATACGAAACCGCCACTTCCCAATGGTTCGGGACCTTGCGTACTCCCTGCCATAGCATCCGACGATGAATTTAGCTTCGGTAGGAACTCCTCGGCAAACAGTTCATTGATTAGCTTTTCCGTTTCTTCCTGTTCTTCCTGCTTCACCACACCGGCACGCTGTTCACTGTTTTGTATTGCACGATCAATCTGTACGGTAGCGTTGGCACTTTCAAGCAAATTTTCGTCAAAATAATTCTCGATTGTAAACACCTGCGATCCATCGGCAGGAAGTTCACCGGTAAGATCAGCTCCACCTGTGGTTGTAGTGGTTGCGGCAATCGTATCCGTGGTCGGTAGATAGTCCGCTACATTCACATTAAATGAAAGATCCACATATGACGGAACATTGGTCGGGAGTGCTACACAGGCGGACGTTACGGGATCGAGTGTTGCGAGCGATTTCGTTTGTAACATCGAAATGTCGATCCATTGTGGGTTAAGCTCTTCCTCCGCGGCAAGCGCCAGTTCGAGGGCCTTTGATTCGTGGAAATCATTCACCTGTACGAAGCTAAATTCGTTCTCGGCAGCCACAATGCTGTTCACAGGATCTGGCGGATCCACATCAGCCTGTTGCGCATTCGGGGACTGGTCATTAACGTTGTCGATTGCACGTGTCCCTTCTGTTTCATATTCATCGTCCAGAAGCACAATATCGTAGGAGGACATTTCAGCTTCATGATCATCAGCCGATGAACGCATTTTCTTCATTTTGGAGGATTTGGAAAATTTTTTCTTCTAAAAAGTGATGATAAATGTTAGAACATTTTACGTGTCCTTGTTATGACCGAGACACAATCCTTCTTCTTACCGCTTTTTCATGTGTTTTCGAATGTGTTTTCAGACTGTGGGGTGTGCTGAAGGATTTGTTACAATCATTGATCTTGCACGAAAAGGGACGTTCACCCGAATGTGTCCGGATGTGCGTTTTCAGATGATGCGATGCGGTGAACGCTTTGCCACATTTATCTTCTTTGCATCTAAAATATATATTAAACTCATTTCAGTCATCTTTCTTGGGCGAAAAATAATACTTCTGTTAACAAAACACACATACTTGTACGGTCTCTCTTGAGTGTGAACACGCGAATGTTTCTTCAGATCACTCAGCGTGGTGAAAACCTTCTGGCAGACGGAACAATTGAACGTTTCGCCATTGTGGAGCCGCTCGTGTGCCCTCAAACGGTACCGCGTGTTGAACGCTTTGCGACAGCTGCTCTCGCTGCAGATGTACGGTTTCACCTTCGTGTGGACGCGTATATGTATCTTCTGGCTGTAGGACGTCAGGAACGCTTTGGTGCAGCCCTCTTCGGTGCATTTAAACTTGTACTCACCTATCGGGAAGCAGGAGCGGAAAGATATAAACAGGTAAATATTACACTTTTAAAACGATGACAGATCAACGGATGATATCAAACGAAGCGTACCAAGGGTAGTATACTTATCCTATCCACATATTTTCAACGCATCGTTAGCACAAAGAAGATACCTCATATTAGCATGCATTAATGGGAAGAATATGTTCAAGACAATTCCCGTCCTAACTGCTTACCTCGGTGTGTTTTCATGTGTGTCCTCAGGTTGCCTACCGTACTATAGCTGCGGTTACAACTGCCATAGTTGCAACGATACCGGGCCAGTATTTGATTGTCCGGACCCTGAGAGCGAACGAACAAAACAAACCATTACAAAACGATGTTCATTTCGCTTCACACAATTTCGACAACTAAATTGATTTACTAAGGAATCATTAATACGACAGAAATAGGAGATAAACAAATTGTTTACAATCAATGTGGATCTCACTACGGTAGGAACTTGCGAAAAAACATATTTATAACTAAACTAAACAATGATAAGTGTACTTCTCTTTTGTTTTACAATACACTACTAGTTACTACCTTACTATTTGTAGTTAAATTAAAATTTAAAAAAATCCGATTTGTTGTGTTCTTTAATTTTTCTCTCCAATCAATCAATGTTCTATCCGCTAATAATCTATCGGAACCGTTTGTTTCATAGCTTATGTTTTACATTGCTAAATGTGTACCTCGATCGTGATAGTGGCATGCGATGGCTCTCCGTCTTCGTATAGAGTATTGTTTTCTTTATTACTGAATAGAGGAACGAATTGGAAAACGGAATTCATCAGCATCAGTACGTTCATGTTTCATATTGTTTAGTAATTATCAATTTAAAAAAAATGCACTTTAAAATAGGTGTGTGTTTTTTTATGAGCTTAATGGAAGAAGAAAAATAGCGACAGAACGAATCGAATCGAATTGTTATAGAAAATAAAACGAGTGCATGGCGTTGGGGGGAAAAGGGTTATTCTTGAGGAAGGAAACACATTCCTGCATTGCAATGTGCATTACACTACAAACATGCTTCTATTATACTACTAAAGCAACTAACAAAACAACCCTAGTTACAGTACCCAAAAGATACCCTCATATTTTCTCTAGTAATAGCGCTCTTTCTCTCTCGCATGCTATAAAGTTATTAATAATCGAAAATAAAAGGGCCTTCGTCCGGTTTGAAATCGTAAACATGTTTTTATGCTCAACAAAACGACCACGATTGTCTATATATCGCTCTTCTATATCTGACATTGAGACGGGAGGACTCAATCCCCCACTGACTGCCATGTGAATATGTTTTCATGTTTACACCACCCGGCCGTCGTCATGGTGCTATTTTTACACATACAACTATTACATGGCCTTCTATTTAGATGGCAAAATACAAACAAACAGCCAAAAATCATTAAATGCGGTATTAACACTTCATTTGTACTTGGGCGGGGGGCAAATGGCAAAGCATATGAGCCGGACAATTTCTCACATGGCACACTGCAGGCAAACCCAATTAGACGAAAGGTCACTACTGCTCATCTACTCTTTTTCCATGCTTCCCATATGTGTTCGTACATCATCGCATCAGTCAACAGGTGATTGTGCAGTGTGTTCCTTAATCCGTGCGGATCATCTTCGCGTTGAACGGGTGGAATTCGTGTTCGCATTGAGTATCCCACCCAGCAAATAAAAAACAAATCCCGAAAATTGGCCTGAAGCTGGTAATGCACCTGCAATGATAATGTAAACAGATACAGTGCCTCTATCATTGCGCGACGACATTCAGGGATAGAGATAGGGATAGGCTGCAAGTGAAAAGGGTGAGAATAAAAGAAAGCCCCTTGTCGTCGTCGTTCGGTTGTCGGTCCTCGCACGGAACGGCCGGCGATCATACGCCCCAGGGAGAAAACTCAAACCAATTTGCATCGCCCACGCCAAAGTGGCCACGCTTTGCAGTGTGGTGGGTCCCGGGCGCGTGATGATGCTTTAAATATAATCTTTCCTTTTTGGCCTTTTTGTTTGCAATAACCGGACGATTTATTCTTTCCCTCTTAAGGCGACAGAGACATACGGCTCCGTCGAGGGCGATCTCAGCCTTTTCCACCCAGCGCCGTTAAGAAAAAAGTGATACACATTATTAGTGTGATGTTTCATCTAGCTCTCCGTAAGGCCCGCAAAACCGTTGTTCCAATTTGTTGGCCCACGCCGTGCCGTGGATGCCGTGCGGCACGCCGCTTCGTCTGGGCCACAAAAACCACCGACTAAAACCACGACCAGTGGCCAAAACAATCGACGACTGATCGTGTAGCGTAGGGTAAAATGCGCTCGTACGCTCGCATGCCGCATAGATCGAGCTGCGGGAGAAAGATCCCACGACAAAGTAGGAAGTTCTATTAATAAATATTTTGGAAGCCGCGTACAAGTCGAAGCCATGGTAGTTTCGGCACGGTAAAGGGGAGGGTCTGCCATTTCGCGTGGGAAAAAAAACGGACACAATCTCACTAATTCCATCCAATGTTTGCTGACGAACACTCCCGGATGGGTGGAATGTGGGCCATTAAAATTCATCGACCGAAAGTCCTGAGAGATTTTGGGCGATTTAAATCTGCGTTCTGTCTCTAATCCTCTTCCGATCACCGTAACATGATTTGTCGAACATAAAACTTAAGCAGGATCGTGTTACAGAATGCTATATGATAGGGGCATACAATGAAAGGGTTGTATTAGTTGAATGCGTACAGGGAAACAAACATAAACAAGAGAGCGTTTACTGATAAGAGCGCGCGAAAGGCAAAAGAAAGATAGAGAATTTTTGCAGAAAATGATTTGGTGTAGAGGAACTACTAGTCTTGCAAAAGGTCAGCGTGATTCGTTTCGAAACAGCTACAAGGAGATGGACGAATTCGTAGCAAGGAGATGCAACAAATGAATCATTAACGGAAAAGAAGAAGTAATCTTGTCTTCTATGTACCATCCTCCGTCCTCATCCAGCTCATCGTCTATCTTTTCAAACTCAACCAGAATACTATTATCATTGATGTCGCAGAATGGGTTGCCTTCGCTGCCACTACTACTGTGCTGCTCGTCGGATTGCTGCTGCGGCAGCTGCTGGTTTTGCGCTGACTGCAGATACTTTGTCTCGCGCTCCTCTTCGATCGCGGAGCCAATGTCATCCGCTGACGGTTCCACCACCGTCGTCATCATGTCCAGTGGTACGAGATCGAACGGATTGAGCTGGTTTTCTTCCGCCAGCGTTTGAAAGTGCTGCGGAACTTGCTCGTGTATCGCACGTTCTAGAGCATCGATATAGAATTGGCTGCTAAGAGCGAAATTCATCATGTCGTTGGCCTGCACTTTCTTCCACACTACTCTAGGATTCACCGAAACGGGGTCGAAAATCGCGAACGCGAGCACTGCGCGAGTAATTTTCACAGCACCGACTTTCCGAACTTATTTTTCCACTGTTTTCCGTCGTCTTTTGGGGTCGATTTTTTTATTTTTATTTTAACCCCGTTTGACATTCCTTTGACATTTGTACAATCTGTGGCGAAAGCGAACTGTTGTCGTGCTTTTACTAGTGTTGGGAAAAATTGTCAGGATGCAACCTGACAGTTAGCTACATGGTGTAGCTGTTTTCTTTGCAAACACTGTAGACAAAAATGTCAAACTCTTAACCTAAAATATACACACGTGCTTCTGCACTTCCCGATAGGAAAGTCGTCCGTGTCGCCTCAAGCTTCTATTACATCCGAAAAACTATTTCAGGTTATGGGCCCAGTATAACCCAAACCTAGTTCATCTGTTTATTTTTTTTTCTCATCGTAGTCTCCCTGAATACTGTTGATCCAATGGAAGAAGAAAAGAAAGTGTATCTTTTCGATGGTACGAATTTCAGCAACTGGAGCTTCCGGACGGAAGTGTTGCTGGAGGAGCTGGATCTGATTGATTGCATTCGTGTTGAAGCGGAAAAGGCTTTGGAATGCAAAGTATTGGCTACTGATTCGGCTGAGGTAAAGAAAACCAAGGAGGACCAGCTGAAGAAGAGGAAAAAGAAGGATGCTAAATGCAAATCGGTTTTGGTGCGGAATATTGCCGACTCACAGTTGGAGTATATAAAAGGTAAACAGACCCCGCGAGAGATTTGGACCACTTTGGAAAACCTTTTCGCACGTCAAGGAACATGTGGCCAGTTCTATATTATGAAAAAGCTTTCAGCGATGAAGTTTGTGGAGTCAGGTTCTCTCCAAGCGCACCTACTCGGGTTCGAGCGGATGGTGCATGATTTGGAAGCAACCGGAATCAAACTACAAGAAAGTTTGGTTGTGTTTTACCTGTTGCAAACCATGCCGAGTTCATATGGACAGCTAGTGACTGTCATAGAAACACTGCCTCCGGAACAAATGACGCTGGACTTTGTAAAGGCTCGTCTTCTCAGCGAGAGTTTGAAGCGAGAAAATAATGGAGAAATGAGCGAGAAGAACGATTCCATGGCGTTTGCTGGAAAAGCCCAGAAACATAAACTGAAGTGTTTCTATTGTAAAAAGTTTGGGCACAAACGCACTGAATGTCCCATATTAAAAGATCGGCAAGATAAGAAAAGAATGTTTGCACATGCGAAACCGAGAGCAAATTTCGCTGATGCAGAAAACCATGGTGGTGGATCAAATAAAAGCGTAAGTTTCGTGGGTGTGAGCAGGGGAAATACAGTTCCCATTGAGTCGAATCGTATACGATGGTATATCGATTCAGGATGCTCGGATCATCTGGTAAACGACAAGACGCTATTCGAAAAGTTGCATCCGTTGCAGAATCCAGTCGAAATAGCAATTGCGAAGGACGGTGAAACAATCGTTGCAGAATACACCGGTACAGTGAAAGTAATAACGCTTAAGAATGGTAAATATGCTACATATATCATTCACGATGTACTATTTGTTCCTGAGCTGAGATGCAACCTATTTTCGGTATTGCGTGTGGACAAGGCAGGTATGCGTGTAGAGTATTCGAACGGAGAAGTAAAAATTCATTGTGGATCTGACATCATAGCGTGTGGTTCTCTACAAGGACAATTGTACGAGCTCAAGTTCTGGAGATCGAATTTCGACAGAAACAAAGTGATGTTGACACATGGTCGTATACCGGAAAATATGGATTTATGGCATCGTCGCTATGGACACTTGAACGGTAAAAGCCTTGAACATCTTTTTCGTAAGCAAATGGTATTAGGAGTAAAAATGCCATGCGATTCGAAAGATTTCAAAGACATGAATTATTTCATGTGTAAACCGTGTTTGCTTGGTAAGCAAACTAGAAATCCGTTTTCAATACGCGAAGGAAAAAGATCGTCACGGGTACTGGAACTGATCCATTCTGATGTATGTGGACCAATAACTCCAATTGGAATATGTGGTATGAAGTATTTTGTTACTTTCATTGATGATTGGTCGCATTTCACAATGGTGTTTCTCATCGAATCAAAAGATGAAGTATTCAATATGTTCAAGGAATATGAAGCTCAAGTAACCGCAAAATTTGGGCAGAAAATAAGTCGACTTCGCTGTGACAACGGTGGAGAATATCGAAGCAAAATGTTCGAGAGGTTTTGCAAACAACGAGGCATCTACGTAGAGTGGACGGTTCCCTACACTCCAGAACAAAACGGGGTTAGTGAACGTATGAATCGAACTCTAGTGGAAAAGGCACGTTCTATGCTGGAGGATAGTGGTATCGACAAAAAATTTTGGGGTCAGGCAATACAAACTGCAGCATATCTTACGAATCGGAGCCCATCATGTGCGATTCCATCTGGTGTTACACCATACGAAATGTGGGAAGGTAAGAGACCTGATATTACTAACTTACGAACATTTGGTTGTAGCGTATTTGTACACATTCCGAAGGAGCACCGAAAGAAAATGGACGCGAAGTCATGGAAGGGAATTTTTGTTGGATATTCCCATAACGCATACCGTGTATGGAACGAAAGATCCCAACGAATTGTGGTTGTACGTGACGTCATATTTGATGAATCTAAGCGATACGAACCGGTTTTTGAACGAAAAGCACCTTTTATGTATCCTGCAGCTGAGAATGATCCAAATGATAAAAATTGTGAGTCGTTAATGATAAATGATGATGAACCTCAAACATTAATTGAAGAAGAATCGGATGACGAATTCGAGAGTTTCTCTGAAGGAAGCGGAACAGCATCGGGAGGTTACCGTGATCAATCTGAAGCTGAGCCAGAAAGTAGTGAGGAGTCAAGTGCGAAGCAACGACCGCAAAGAAACCGCAATACCTCCTGAATGGCATAAGGATTATGATGTCGAGTTTGCGGCATATGCATTAAGTGCAACGGCATATGTGGAAAACGTACCAAACTCCTTGGCAGAAGCCAGAAATCGAAATGATTGGCCCAAATGGGAAGCTGCGGTACAGGATGAGATGTTTTCGCTGGAAAGGAATAATACCTGGGTTTTGACGAAATTACCTTTGGGTCGTACAGCCATCACCAGCAAATGGGTATTCCGAATCAAGAGAGGAATAAACGGACAACCTGATCGGTACAAGGCACGTCTAGTGGCCCGTGGTTTTAGTCAACGACGTGGTTTTGACTATAGTGAGACATATTCTCCTGTTGCGAAACTTGACACTATACGTACTGTGCTCGCAATGGCAAATCATGAGAAGATGCTTATACATCAAATGGATATGAAAACGGCCTTCTTAAATGGAGAACTGCAGGAAGAGATTTATATGCGTCAGCCAGAAGGTTATGAAACAGGAACAGATTTGGTATGTCGTTTAAAAAGGTGTTTGTACGGATTGAAGCAAGCATCAAGGGCATGGAATGAGCGTTTTCATTCATTCGTTAAATCTAGATTGAGATTTGAAAGGAGTATGATCGACCAATGTATGTACATCTGGAAAACTGATAGAGGATTGGTGATCATGCTGATATATGTGGACGATATTATCATCGCTGGTACGTCATTGCGGCTGGTGGAGACGGTGAAGAACTGTTTGGCACATGAGTTCGAGATGACTGATGCAGGGGAAGTAAAATACTTCCTTGGTATGCACATCGATCATGACTTGAAAAACTGTGTGATGAAGATCAGCCAGAAGCAATATTTGGAAAGCTTATTGCAGCGATTTAAAATGGAAAATTGTAAGGTGGCATCAACTCCAATGGAAACCCACTTGAAGCTTCCTCGCGGTGAAGAGAAGGATCGAACGAATCAACCCTATCGAGAGTTGGTTGGCTGCTTGACATACGCTACGTTGACTACACGACCAGATTTGGCAGCTGCTGTTAATATTTGCAGTCAATATCAAAGTTGCCCAACGGATTTACACTGGACTTACTTGAAGCGAATTTTGCGCTTCGTCAAGGGAACTTTGGATGTTGGCTTAGTGTTTCGTGGAAACCCTGAGGCAGTGACGATGGAAGTGTTTTCGGACGCCGACTGGGCAAATGATCCTGTAGATAGGCGATCTATCAGTGGTGCAGTGTTCAAAGTTTTTGGGTGCACTGTTGCTTGGATTACCCGAAAACAACAGGTTGTCTCTCTTTCATCGACGGAGGCAGAACTAGCAGCATTGTGCGTAGCTGCATGTCATGAGCAGTGGTTGGTACGACTGTTGCGAGATTTAGGATACGATCCTAAGGAGCCGATATGTTTCTACGAAGACAACCAGTCGTCCATAAGAATTGCTGAAGAGTCGAAGGATTTTGGACGCTTAAAACACGTTGATGTAAAATTCCATTATCTTCGAGACTTGATACGGGAAGGAAAAATCTGTCTGAAGTATATACCATCTGCAGATCAACAAGCGGATATGATGACTAAGAGTCTTCCAGTAGCGGTTTTTCGTAGACATTGCTCAAGCATTGGTTTGGCTAACTGTAGCGGTTGAGCAGGGGTGTCAGGATGCAACCTGACAGTTAGCTACATGGTGTAGCTGTTTTCTTTGCAAACACTGTAGACAAAAATGTCAAACTCTTAACCTAAAATATACACACGTGCTTCTGCACTTCCCGATAGGAAAGTCGTCCGTGTCGCCTCAAGCTTCTATTACATCCGAAAAACTATTTCAAAAATCCCAGTTCTTCCGGAGACGGACCGGATTAATCCGCATCGATTCGGAATCGACTCCGGATTTTACTCTAGATTCGTTTAAAAAAAACTAACTCATGTTCAAGTTCCGTTTGAGAATTTGTTCACATCATCATTACACTGTCAAGCTTATATATTAGCTTTATAACAATCCTAATGTTGGATAAAATTTGGAGTAAATCCGGAGTTAATCCGGAGTAGTCCGGATTTTTGACGATGGAGTGGGAGTGGATTCATGAGTTCACTCCGGAGTACACATCACTAGTTTCCATGGTGAGCATACATTTGTACGGTTTCGTGACTGTCATCACCGGTCTTGGTTTGTTTATATGTGAGGAAACATAAACAGTGCACATATGTTCAGAACTTTTCTACGAAAGAGTGTTAAATTTAATACTAACCGACCTATTTATCTGTTCAGAGTGAGTAAAGCTGCTAATTTGATCCCAAGGCTACACTATACGTTAGTTGCGTACATGCATGCTATTAAATTATTAAAATGGATTATGATTATCGTTTTTAAACCACTTTCTGCGATTTTCCACTGCAGTTTTCTGTTAATTTTATCACACTATCCCAATAAAATATGCATTTTATTACCTCTGTGTCTTTCCCGATGCTCATAAACATTTGTTTATTTCGTTTATGCTAATAATCCACTTATATTCGACTTTATCAGTTGTCACTAAACCATATCAGTTGACCTCGTCACGCTACCGAATTGTATGCCCATCACAGCATACAACCAAATTCAAACTAGACGGATGGCAACATAATCGTTGTTGGAAGCGAGGTGTCAGCTTGATTCAATTAGAACTGACAAGGGAACTAATCGTTATCAACATTTCCTGCTGCGTCTGATGCAAGTGTGCGGTAAATTATTCTACACGTTAGCCTCAAATTAGGAAGAGGTTAATTGGTTCGCTTGAATGAAATCCACACTAGATAGGAGCGATGATAACCCAATCGGTTGCCTAAACCGAACACATATGCAAAAGGCCATCCACATAGAGTCAGTAGAACGTTGAAATTATGTGCTGCTACATCCGCTATAGTGGAATATGTTTTTTTTATTCCTCAACAATACACTTCAAGCACTTGGTAAACGCCAGGAGTTATCAGAGCCCATATATTTATCAGTTCTTATCTGAGGCGTCGTTACTGTTTACTGGTGTTGTTTCTTATCCTTGATTAAACTCAGAACCCAGCACCGATAGAGTGGTTGTTTTGAAATAGCTACTACAGCAGGAGTGCATACATGTTTATAATGGACCCAAAAAGGAATTTTTTTGTACAAAACCATAACTAAAAATCTTTTCCTCATTCTGCCAACAGATGCGCGTGCCAGTGGCCATTCAAACGATGCAACAAAATGGTCACAGAACGGGGTGGGGTTGAGCATCGTACTTGTCTCTTACAAAAACAAACACAGCGCGTATCTGAGCGCACAGCACACAGACCGCGAAAACACACGCGACTGTTTCCTGTCGTACTCTCCCGGCCGGTTCCTCGTGTTATCTACATGCGAGGTTAAACTACCCCGAGATCGATCAGTCGCACCCATTCCTTCTGCCCGATTGGACGCACCGGTACCCTTTTGCTTTGAGTGATTTAATTGCTACCAAGTTCGCCAGAGTATTCCGGTTCAGACTCACCTCGGTCAAGCGGTGTGTTAACCGGCATCCAGCAGCTAGTGGCGCTTTTTTCCGCTGACGAAATAGTGAAAGTATTTCCTTTTACGTAGTACCCTATTGTGTGTTTGATTTCCCGCATTTTTTTCGAAATTTTATTCAAGTGGTGAGTGGTTGTTCCAGCAACATTGGACAGTGAGTGTTCCGGTGATCATATAATAATAAAACTACGATCTATTTTTCTTTCCCCACTGCTCAACGATTTGAACGGGAAGATCTGTAGATTGGTAAGCATGGCAAGCAAAATGAAGAAAGAGAAAGTAGCCATCATTGGAAGGTAAGTAAGGAATGTTGTAACTGCTTAGGGTTGCCTTTTTATGTAAAGAATGTAAATAGTTTCGATGTACAGGTTAAGGGTGTCATAAGTCTAACCACAAAACAAGTGTATAAAAATTTAAAAGAAACAGGAAAATAACCGGATTTTAGAAACATAACACGACCTACCTGAAGGACTCCCCGTAGTAAACCGATATGGAAAGCGTTTATCTTGAATTTTATTATATGTATGCTCTTCATATCGTATGTTCAATATTAGCGCAACACTTAAAAGTGCACTCAATAACTCTATAGAAAATTGCACTCTTAAAGTACTGATTACAGTTACAGTCAATCGATGTCAATAAAACTCCCGATGGGAGTTTGTGTTCTCTTCAAGGACACATAATCTACTAAAGGGCACATATGCTCTGGATCTCGCAATGACTCCTCCTGTACATCGCTTGTAATGGATTGCGATTACAGAAACACAATGAAACTCATTCAAACAACTGCATTCCCGTTGCAGTGGATGGACGAGAGATAGAGCAAAGTCACCGCAAACAGAATAACACAAACATACACCTACTGACCTACCACTGACATTGAGCAAATGCTTTTACTTCCCTCTCCGCCCGTACACCCGTGCCTTTCCGCAGCGGTCTTATTGGACGGTCCTGGGCAATGCTGTTCGCTGGCGTTGGTTATCAGGTGATCATCTACGATATCATACCCGAGATTGTGGAAAAGGCACTGAAGGAAACGAAGCTGGAACTGGACAGCATTGAGAAGCAGGGTCTTCTTCGGGGCAATCTGTCGGCGGCGGAGCAGTTTGCCTGTATTAGCGGTACGGACAATCTGAAGGATGCCATCACGGGGGCTCTCTACGTGCAGGAGTGTGTCCCGGAGCGGCTGGATATCAAGAAGAAGCTGTATACCGAGGTGGATGGACTCGTAGGGCCGAACACGATCCTGGCCAGCTCGACCAGCACCTTTATGCCTTCGTTGTTTAGCGAAGATATGAAGCATCGTGCTCAGGTTAGTAAAAATAGAAGTAATATTACTAGCATTCCCTTATCTAAAGTCCATATTTTTGTTCCAATGTTTTCCAGGTTCTGGTAGCTCACCCGGTGAACCCTCCGTACTATGTCCCTCTGGTGGAAATCGTCCCAGCCCCGTGGACCAAACCCGAGTATACGACAAAAGCACGCGAGCTCATGACGGAAATTGGTCAGAAGCCGGTTACGTTGTCTCGTCAGATCGAAGGCTTTGCCCTGAACCGCATCCAGTATGCGATCCTCAACGAAACCTGGCGCCTGGTGGCGGACGGTATACTAAGCGTGAAGGACATTGATGTGGTAATGTCGGAGGGGTTGGGCATGCGGTATGCATTCCTTGGACCGCTTGAAACGGCACATCTGAATGCAGAAGGTATGCTGAACTACTGTGATCGGTACTGTAACACGATCTACGCCGTCAGTCAAACGATGGGCCCAACGCCACGAATGGAGGGCAAGGTAGCGGAACAGGTGGCCAAGGAGCTGGAGGAGATGGTACCGATCGACAAACTGCCCGAGCGTCGTGCATGGCGCGATGCCTGTTTGACGAAGCTGGCACAGCTGAAGAAGAATATTTAAGCTCAGGATAACATTTGTCCTTTTTTTTAATGAATCTGACCTCTGGAATGCATAAATATTATGCAGTAATAAAGGGAACGTAAAATACCTATTGCTGACATATGTTTTCTGAATCACATGTTGAAGAAGCGCCTCATACTTAGCCTATCATTTACATTTATCATTAATTACTGATCTTGACCTTCTTCGTTTAGGTTCATTAACTTATCTCCGTGAGCAGGAAATGAATTCACCATGAGACTCAACGAACATCTTCAGATTATCGGTAAAAACGTTATCCTGGTACCGTATGAGAGTAAACATGTGGAAAAGTAAGTACGCTCTGTAAAGATCGTCTGTAAATGGAACGATTAATCGGGATGTAATTATGCAGATATCACCAGTGGATGAAAAGTGAAGAATTACAGGAACTAACCGCTTCGGAACCACTAAGCCTCGAGCAGGAGTACGCCATGCAACAAAGCTGGCGTAATGATGAAGACAGTAAGTGATTCGACCGGTTAACATAGTTCTCTTACCTTCAGAATAATTGAATCTTTCCAAACTACAGAGTGTACCTTTCTCATCCTGGATCGCCAATGCTATGAACAAACGACGGACGAAATAGAAGCTCTCGTGGGTGACACAAACATCTTCATCCAATCGAACACGGAAGACGACCCGGCGCTGAAACGGGATGTAGGCGAAATTGAAATAATGATCGCTGAACCAGCCGCTCGGGGGAAACGTTACGGTTGGGAGGCTACACTGTTAATGCTGCTTTACGGCGTGGAACATCTGCACCTGCGGCAATACATCGCCATCACGAAGGACACGAATGAGCGTGCGATGAAAATGTTCGAACGAATGAAATTTCGGGAAACGAAACGTACTCCTATCTTCCATGAGGTCAGCTTCGGACGACCGGTCGAGGAAGATTGGATCGCGTGGTTAAAGCATGAGGTAGGATCGCACGCGATCAAACACTACCCTACTAAAGATTTGCATTCGGAATAGATAATGCGAATATTACCTAACTGTGTTTTTTTTTCAAGGTAGAAGATTTATTTTTATTATTTTCGTTACTCTCTACAGCGTCTAAAGACAATCTTTATCGTCTCACGAACCGTTCGTTCGTAACCCTGTGTACGACTTGTCTAATAATTAGCTATTTTTGGCAGATTATTGTAGTGTTCTTGTTTTTTTACTCGTGGCTCAAAATATTATCTCACTTACATATACATTATGTTACGATTGTTGTATTCCGCACGACTCGAAATCATGTGTTTTAAAAACCAGGGGCAGTATTGATTTCATTGTTTGCATTTCAATTCGTTTCGATGCATTAACCGTGTTCCTGTGAAGGACACGTTATTTGGTCGTTACATCGCTTTTATTATGTTTGGTTTCACACATCTTCGTCAATAAAACAAAGAGTTTGAGCAGAGTTTCTGAGAGTGGTTTTGTGTGTTTTTGTGGTGAAACATTGTATTATAAAAAATAAAAAATAACACGCTAAAACCGGCGCTGAACACTGAACGTTAACGGCATGTTGCATCTGTAGCTGTTAGCTGCTGAGAGCCATTCGCGCCACCAAGGGCTAGGAACCACCTGTTAGTATAGTGCCAGCGATAGAAACTACGTACACGCAATCACACGTTTGACCAAATTGCTTCCGATGTCTCGTGGTAAGAAAGTTATTTTCAACAGCTAATTTTATGTTCTCTTTCACCACTTTGTTTACGATTGTTTAGAGTTACGGAACATAGCGTAACGGTGCCTGTTCTGCTCAACCCCCTTCAAAATGCACCACGACCTTATATCAATTTTAATGTTTGCCTATCTAATGTGCTTACCATGCTTGTAAGCAAAATGTACTTCTAAATTTGATTTTCGTTTCCCCCTTTGTGGTTTAGAGAGTAGAAAGTTTTCACTAACTTATTCGTCCTGTTTACTTTCAAATGTTTGCGTCTTTTTCCCTAATTTCCCGTTGAAATTTTCACAATTTTCCGATTATGTGCCAAAGATTCTCGTTTTGGAAACGCACTAGTTGCGAATCGCTACTCATTTATCGAAATAGAAATTAAACAGTGTCTTGTGCTATCCACAATAATGAACCGCTTTGCTATGAGTTATTTGTTCTTGCTCTAAAATGTTGCATAAAAAATGCGTGCCTTTCTAAATTAATAGTATGTTTCGTTTTGTGCATCTGTGTGCTTTAAGCAGTAATAGAAAGATTTATAGAGTGGAAATAACAAGAACAGAAAACTTCAGCATTTTATCTAATCAGCATTGCGAGATTAGAATACGAATTAGCAAAATAAACTCACATAAACCGGCTGGCCTTACCTATTCAAAAACATCCTAGAAGTTTACATTGGCTGAGTATTGCCCAGCGAACTCTCTCCTGCTTCTTGCCCTTCTTCTCGGTACCTTAGGTAGTCTCTGTTGACGTCAATAAATAGATCGTTTACGAGTTCAACTAATCTAGAACTCCCATGCTTGGAGCTGACATCATATATATCCTGTTGTAATTAACGTCTTCTCTTGCGGCTTGTCTTTAGGTAGCATTCTATCATTTCACAAAAGTAATGAATTAACAGTATGAAAATAAATACCATCCAGCCGGAACATTACAGCTGATATTGCAACTTGTTCGTAGACAGGAGGACAGGCCATTGAATTGTGCTACAGCTAATGTCTAGAAATGAGAATAAAGATTCAAAGTGATCGGTGCCCTGTCTCTTTTACGACCCAGTATTAAGCTGATTTCCTATCCGATTTTTAAAATGTGGTGCACTGTAATAATCTATGCATATTTATAGAGTTTCCTACATATGTCCCGTGTTACCCGGTTTAATCCAGATGAAGAATAAAATATTACGACTATGTTTTGAGTTACAATTTCCTACCAATGGTGATGGTATTTGTTTGTCCAATCATTACGAAGCAGCGCGAAGCGAGCACATCACGATAAGAAAACATTCGACCTCGTTGAAGTATCTCATAATAGCGGCATCTCGTTGGACAAGGTGTTTTCCACGCTATATTACCTACCCGTAAAGATACTCTTTGGGTTGGTTCCACCACGCTTGCGTATTAGTCGAGCAGATACTAAAAACGATACAAATAATAAGATAAAGATACAAATCAAATATAAATGTTTAATTCCTGCCGAGTCTAGCATCAACACTCACTTGAGTTGTCTTGCGGACTAAGCGGTCGTTCCAGTACAGTCTGTATTGCGGCAATCCACTCGTCCCGATCTTGCTCACTGTGCGACGACATATTGTACACGCGTTCCGGTGTAAAGAGCGTAAAGCTGAAACCTTGATCTTTGGCACCGGGTGGCGCCCCTATTCGGACGTTGTAACCGTCAAGCTGGTTGCCGAGAAAGATTTCCCCCTTCGGGTGCGCATCGAGCTGATCATCGTGGTACATAAGCTTCCGATCGTCGAGCGTAAACCAGCGTCGTTTGTAACTATCGGTTGCCCGTGGGCCCGTCTTCAGCAGCCAACCTTCCCGGGTAAAATCATGCGTTAGCAGATCAACAAGATCGCTCTCGGTTGCGCTCGGGAAGGCGATCTGGAGTCGGTGTAGTTTCGCGCATCGAATCGCCATATACCAGTTATTGATGACTTCCGGATCGTCGTGGTAAACGTAAATGTGACGTGTGGTGCCTTCTTTCATGAATGTTAGCTGCAGAGAGTTTGGATTGCCAATTTTGGACGGTGCGTACACCACGTTCAATTCCGATATCCGCAGTACCGCCTTTGGTTCGCGCTTTTCTCTCACATAGTAGCGTAACGTGTCCTGTAATCCAGACAGCACGAATTTCCGTGGCTGGTAGCGACTATCCTCTTTGCCGCGCTTCATCAGGAAACCTTCCATCCGGCCGGATGTGTAGCTCGGACGTTCAATCATGCAAAATTCCAACCGTTCATATTTTGCCCTTATCCACTGTTCGATTAGCACTCTGGTAAAGCAATCAGGCAGTTTAGTAAAGCAAGATCAACATTTATTCTCAATGGCTCTACTCACTGTGGATCATTTTCTCTTGGTCTTCGGTAGCAAGCAGGTACTCGGTTCTCGTATTTCAGTCTCGCCGCCTTGTTACCGACCTCGATCATGCGCTGGATCTGGCTGTCCTCCCACTTGTCCAGCTTGAGATGCTTCACTTTCGATATGTGGGCACCCATGCTGCGATGGACCGCACAGCAACGGGTACACAGGAATATTCCGATGTTGTACGAGGCCCATTCTAGATCTGTAAAATACAACGTTCGGAATGTTTACATTATATTGTAATTTGTGTGTTTTTCATACTAAGAAAACGGATATGATTATTCAATATATTTCATACCGGTTCTTGGTACCAATCTCGCCCGTTTACTAACATTTCCCCCCTACCGGGACATGGTTCGACCCACTCGACGCTAAGTTTATACTTGTAATTTAAATTACCGAGAAATATTCCTCCCCGAACGGTTTATTTAGCAGACGTAAAGGTAATTTCTATTTATTTTCTATCCCTCGGTGGGGATGCCGTATGTGTGTGTGCGTACCAAAGCGGCGGAAAGTTGGAAGAACTCGATGGGTAAAAATCAAAACAACCCATGACGCAACATGACGACACCTGTCCCTGTGTCTTATTCTGTTCTCTTGTTGCCGTCTCTTTCGTCTTTCAATTTTCAACTCCATTCTCGCTTTCATGCAACTCAGCGCAGAATTAAACTCTCTCTTTCTATCCCTTGAACAACATTGACCTGATTGGAATTGCAGGGCTTGCTGAGTGCATTTTTATGTCAGATCCGAGATGCCACAGTCATATACTTTGGAGTCGAAACCGTCCGACACGCCGGAGATGTACGCCTAACGTGAAATGATTAGTACTAAGCTAAGCCAAGACATCATTCTAATGAACGTACTATCGTTGAGAATGCCAGACAAACAAGGGATTCAATGAAACTTGAGGAGTGATCGAGCCCAAAAATCTCACGAGTTCATTCGTGTCCCACATACTCTGCCATGCGAAGCGACTGTGAGCACTTAAGTGCTCATGAGATAGAACGAGCCTATCAAGAAGAAATATCAAATTATGCCAAAACAAGTGTCATGCTCCGAAGAGCATCCGTTAGTATAAGATTGTTTTAAAATTCGGTTGGCCATTCTTTTTTATAAAAACATTTCCAAATTTTTAATTTCAGCGCTATGTGTACCCCTGACACAAACCCTACAAATGAGAGACGGAAAATCGTTTAGAAAGAGAAAAGCGTTGGCCCACGAAAGAACGGACAAAATGACGAACCAGGACCCAGAACACAGGGTGCTAGGAAAAAAAAACGTAGTAACAATAATAGCAACCACAGCCAGCCACCAGCCCATTCGACTGTATATTTCTCTGAAGTGCATTAACCTTGTAGCTGCGTGTTTATGGGGAGTTACGAGTTGTTTTTTTTTTTTTTGTACACCCATCCCGTTTTCTTCCTTCTCCCACTCTAACGAAATACAAAAATACCACACACAGAGCGTGAATGTGCGAGCGGGTGAGCAACTGAAAGAGTGAGTAGAGAATTGTTTACGTTGGATCGCCCACTTCCAGACCATGTCGTAGGGAGGAGGGTTGGGGGATGGGGGGAAGGGGAGGGGATTTTTATTGCGCTTTTCTTTAACGAGCACTTTTTTATCCCTTCTCCCCCTTCTCCTTTAAAGTCACTCTTTTCTCCTCCTTATACCCTCTGCAATATTCATCCATTATATGATTGCACCTTTATACAATGCATACAGGAGTAGCGGTGGGGGGAGGTGGAAGAAGTGCGCGTTTTTCTTCTCACCCTCATCTCAACGTTTCTCACTGCCTTTCAATTCTAATCGTATTCTACGCATTAATAATGCACCGTTGTTATCAAGGTGCACACGTGCAGAGAACGTGAGGGAACTCTGCCATCAGAAATAGAAAGGGCGTGATGATTGTGGCTGGGGGGAGGTGGGGTTGTAGATATTCCGAATCAAAGTATTAAGAGGAAAAAGATAGCAAAACATACTAGTCTGCACTAGCCATAACATACAAAAAGGTAAACACGGTATCGCTCTAATCGCAGCGACAGAAATGCTCTAAATTTAAATCGTGATAACGGTAAGTAACGCTTTTCTCTTTTCTTCATGCACTTTAGAAGGGGCTTGATTAAGGGGTGTGGGGAGGAGGAATTGAGATGGAGTAAAGCACACGTAGCCCTTTAGCAAAGGATAGGGCGTCCCCACGCTGGGGAGAGCGAAACCATCGCACACACGGTCTGCGTAGATTGATGAGGTTGTTTATGACGTTTGGTTGGTGTGCTATGATGCGAACAGAGATCGAAAGAGAGAAGCATAGACGGATAGGCAGTGTAGGTATGATTGGATGAGTCATTATTTTGCTATTTGCGTTTCTACACTGACTGCCAACACCGCATTCAAAGACATACACACACTCGCACTTACTTGCTCGGGGAGCGAAACTATGCAACGTACCCCTGTATGCTAAACCCCCCACATACAATCTATTAGCCTATACTCGCTCTGTGAGCACTTCCTGTTATTATAGAACTGAGCTGTGTTCTGGGACATGAAAGCATGAAACAAGAAATCACAGACTTCAGGAAACCAACCCTGCTGTACCTACTTTTCGAATCACAATCCGCACAGATGCTGTTCCCGTCCTGTTGCAACAGACGGTGAAGAATTTTCTCGTTCTGGTCAGCCATGGCCCTGCTGGGGACGTTTGCGACAGGCTGCCACCCGGCAGTAGCGAGGAGGTGTTGTGTCGTGTTGCTAAATTAAAAACAATTATCCACACACCCCACACACAGCACGGTGCACTTGTCGTAAAGACGGTGATGACGACGCCACACTAAAACTTGTGGAACGTGTGATTCCACCACCGTGTAGTTTTATTTGCTACTTTTACTTCAATTTCTTCTTCACCGCTTACGGCCCAATTCTCCTGTTCACAACTTCTTCGTAACAGGGCTGGAAATTCCAACCTTTTTTTTCCTTCACCACGAAACGACGGCGACGCACTATCTCCTCGATGGAGGGAGTTGATCGGGCACAATAACAAATTCTTCACAGGCGACCAAACTGGTGCGGCACCATTTGCTGCCCATTTTTGGGGTGATTGTTTCGCTCGCTTACTGTAGCGATAGTAGCACTTGATGACGGGATTTCACGTTTTGTGTGCGTTCAGAATTGCGTGAATAATTGCACAAATGTAGCAACATTTGTTATTTACGCGCATTTCCTGCTGCAAAATAAGCACCCGAATGAAGGTTTCGAACCAGGTTGCGCCCTTTTCGCGGAACGGTTTGACAGTTGTAATGGTTGACGTTTTAATGCGCCTCGTGGAAGCAAACATCGAGCAACCATCGATGGCGGGAAGTTTAGTCGACGAGAAGTTAAATTTGAGAAATTCCCTTTTTTAAATAATTGTTGCGAAACTTCTTGCTGAAATTTATTACCTATTTTCTTCCAAACAATTTTGCAAATGCTTTGCACACACTCAGAAGATTTATATAAATTAACATGAAATAGTAACCATCCCTACCAGATGTCAGGAAAATTCATCCTATTTCAACAAGGATCAACAGCGACGAGGATGCTTGAATTAAATTAATGTAAATACTCTACACAATAAAAAAACGCAATCGCTTCACAATTCCTTGCCAACGCAAAATGCTCATCCCATCTCCTGGATCATCGATGGATTTCGACACTGATGACAGCTCGGTTCAAATGAAAACAAATCATGAACAAAAATAATGAACCACCCATCGTATTTTTACCATTTTCCCTATTTATTCGTTATTTCATTACTTCGCGACCTTCACAACACACTGCTACAATGTTTGCAACTCTCGTTTTCTTCGCTGTTATGTACAAAACGAGACAAAACTTCAACCATTTCACGAAACGCTGTCGGGAACATCCATTACATAATCCAGTTATTCTGCTTCCGACACGTTACCGGTAGATGCTATTTCTTTAGATGATGATTTCGGTGTTGCCAAGCTCTTCGTCCGATGGCAGCACAATCTGGGCGGGATCGATAAAGTCCTTGCTGATCGGTTCCAGTCCAGCCGCTTCTCGGCGACGCAGCTCTAGGTATGCTTCACGCTGCGACCAGTCCTGCAGCTGTGGATCCGGCACGTAGGCCCAGTAGGCACTGCCCAACACCAGGCACAGTGTGACAGTGAAGAAGAACGATGCATTCGTGACACTGCGGTCGTGCGCTTCATCGTTGGAGTCGAAACCATAGCTCACCCAGTTACGGCCGGAACCGACTGATGAGGATGCAGCCGCACTGCTTGGAGCTGCCGCCTTCTTCGGGATGTCGAGGGTGGCAGCGTCACGATTATTCTGCGATGAGG
The DNA here is from genome assembly GCF_943734725.1 of Anopheles marshallii. Taxonomy (NCBI): domain Eukaryota; kingdom Metazoa; phylum Arthropoda; class Insecta; order Diptera; family Culicidae; genus Anopheles; species Anopheles marshallii. The sequence goes on from NC_071327.1 coordinate 81,589,835, forward strand.
AAATCAACCGAGCGCTGCGTAGCGAGTGGTTTACCAGGTTACGCACCAACGACGCATTGCCGATTCGCACCAGGCTGGACATTTTGCAGTGGCCGGAAGTCCGGATTTAAACTTTCCGGAGCGATTGAAAACAACTTCTGCAGCGAACGATTTCGTTTGTGTTTTGTTCGATGCTACTTTGACAGTTGTCTGAATGTGATCTAAACAGCAGGCAAGACGTAACCCTTAATATGCGAGATTGTTTGTCGAGCGGTATTTACAATTCTTTCATTTTGCACCACCAACACCAACTAATTGCTGACGAAATTGTTCTTTTTGATATTGATAACGATACTTTATCATCCATCATAGATTGACTAAACTTAAGTGTAACATAAAGCGCAAGATAAAAATTATACTTCGTGTTTATCTGGCGAGTCACCCAGGGCAACCAAATGCACCAAAAATTATCCTCCGTACTCCCATCGTCTTTTCTTCGATTCGATACACTTTCGTACGTGATGCGAAAGGTGGATCAAAATAATGGATTGCTCCTATGTACAAACCCATCATCGATTGCACATTCGGCGGTCGTGCGCTCCCATTCAGGAGGAAGTCCACATTTCGAGGCCTCGCCACTTCACTGCAGCGTTGGCGGCATGGTCATTAGCGGTGGTTGCTGCTGGCCGTTTGCGACAGGCGCATTGGTAAACTGCAGTCCGCGTAGTGCTTCTGGTTGAATCGTTGCGCTAACCGTTATCGGCGGCATGCCGGGCAGGGAGATGGGTGTCGTAACGGCGCTGCTTTGGAATAGTGAAGATGCGGCCGGTACCGAACCACCAGCAACCGTCGATTGGTGGGCGGGCGACGGTTCCGCAATCGGTTGCACCTGAGGGTACGTGGAGTACATCTGGATGGGGGGTTGTGAGCCCCAGGGTTGCTGTGGTTGCATCGATTGCTGTTGGCTCTGTAGAAAGTCGATCGTGGTGGACATGGCGTAGCTGTTCGGGGTCGATGAAACGATGCCGCTGCTGTTGCTGCTGGCCGGTACAACCGGTGTTCCGTACATTTGATAGAAATCGCTGGCCAGTGTCGATGGTGGTGGCACAGCACTTGACTTCGAGTAGGGATTCGCTGCGTTCGGTAACGAGGAAACGGAAGATGGCGGATAGGAAAGATTTGCCGGGGGAGGTCCCTGTTGTTGGGAAGGTACATTGTCAACATTCGCCGAAGGGATTACAGCTGAAATTATATACATGTGTTAGTGAGCCATGTAAACCACTAAAATATCTAAATCATCCTACCTTGCTCTACCAATCCTGCAGGTGGTGTATAAATGGCCGGACCGACGTGAATCGGTGGCGAGGCTACCTCTCCCGGATAGCCGGCGTTATTGTTATATGCCGGTTGTGTTGGCGTCGTTTGTGTTTCCACGTTGTTATTCACCTGATCCGTTGGACCTGCCGCTGTTGTTAAGGCAGCAAACTGACTACTCAAATCACCCACTGCCGGTGTTGTCGTTGCTGTCATGCCACCCAACGTGTTGCTTGGCTGTGATACCGTAAGCAGATCATGAACGGCATTATTACCCTGGGGAGCGAACGTATTCGCCAGTGGGGGTACCATCGGAATGAATGGCATGGAACGGTTCGCATTCGTCATGTCTACGGTCGGTCCTGCCATTGCACCTGTCGTCGGTGCGGTCGGGAACATGGCCGTGGCACCAACCGGTACAACTGGTACCGACTGTGCCCCAACATTCAGGGGAACCTTCCCGTCGCTCGGCATCATCCGAATCGGTATCCTGTGCAGATAACCATACCCGATGCCACAACCGAGACTACCTTCACCACCCCATTTCGAGTTCGGTGTTATCGTCACCTCACGGCAACGGTCGAGATCCGTATTGTACACGTACATTTTCAGCGGCCGACCTTCGTGCGACTCGATGAGCGTAAAGAGATCTTCACTTTCGTGCAATATCGAATCCGCCCCGATAATGTAGTCCGTGAACGGTATGAGCCCAGCTTCTTCGGCCGGTGACGAAGGATGCACCTCCAGAATATGCCACACATTTTCATTGGCGCCCTCGAACGAGCAAAATCGTATGCTAACTCCGAGCAGCCCTTGACCGCCCCAGGTGCTGCTCGGCGTAATGTCCACCAAGCGAATGTTTTGCGTTTTGCTGCTGTACACCGTCATCTGGATCTCTTTGTCGATGTTTCCCTTCAGTAGCTCTTTCAGCGTATCGTTATCCTGGTCTAGGCGAGTGTTGCCGATGGCAAGAATAAAATCGAAAAATGCCTCCAGTCCTGCCGTTTTGCCTGGCGAGTTGTCTTGCACCTGTGCAAATAGTTAATAAACAATTCACATTCATCCGAACATTCCTGCATACACGTCCCAAAGGGGGAAAAGCTTGATCGAAAGTGAACACGTCATCTATCGGCTTGTTGGCCCTTTCGGGAACATGAAAACTCACCCGTAAAACATGGTATCCCTCGGTTCCTCCACCAGGAACGGCAATACTGTGCGATAGTCCCATTTCGATTATCCTAAACAGCAAAATCGCACTTCAATTTGTCCAATTATGCACGATAAAAAGCCGACGACACGAAAGCCAAAGTAAATGGAATGAAAACTTTTTTATCTTTTTTTAGGCTCGCACAAACATTTGACAAATGTCATAATAATGAAATTTTGACCGAAATTTCTGCACTCCCACAGTTTACTATAATCACCTTGGGCACTATTTGACAGCATGGGGCTATTGACAGCTGATCATGAAAGGAAAATATCAACAATTGTGTAAAAATAAACATTCGCACACTACTGGGTGGGGAAAAACTTGATCGCGAGAATGGGAGCAGAAAAATGACCGTCTTGTTTCCGACCAACTTCGAGACGGTACAGCTCGTTCGGACGTTTGCGCAGTGCAGTGCGGTGCAAAAAACAAAACGCTGGTGTGGTTTTCCCATTTGTTGTGGTCTTTCGGGTAAATTGATCTTTCTGCAGTGTTGTGCTGAAGTAATTCGTGATCATTTCCTGCAAAGTGCGGCTATTCAATCACTCACAAAATCGCACACCTGTGTAGCGTTATCGTGTCGTTTCTTTTGTCCGTGTGAATAAAACGCTTCGAAAGTGTCGGGTCAGGGCAGTGCTGGTGCCGCGTGCCGCAAGCGGCGTACGCGGTCCATCAACCGGGAAGGTACGGTCAAGATGACCAAGGAATCCGAAGATTTGGAGCGGGAGAAAGAAACGCTTCGCGAGCGTACCATGCTAAGGGTTTATTACGCCGCAAAGGAAGGTTTCTGCACGCAACTGTTGGCTTTGCTGGGCGAGATAAAGGATGACGAAGAAAGGCGTGCCGTTGTAAATCAGGTAAGATGTACGATCATGCACCACATAGTAATGGAAATGATGCTAGTCACAGATATAAAGAGAAAAATGTACAACCGTCATCTTACACGGTGGAAAATAGAAGCGGCTACCGTACCACTTTAGGAAAAACTTTACGTTCCCTCCTTTTTGGCAAACAACCATACGAGTAAACCTCCTTCGCTTCTACTTTCAACGCAAACCCTGTGGCGTCGCACGCGTTGCTGATCGCGCACCGTTAATGAACTATAAAATTTTTCGCCAACACACACTTGCGCATCCATCGGTTCGATGGCGTTGTGGTTTGATGCGCTAGCATCTCGTAATTTCTGTTTCTAATTTCGTCACATGCAAAATACACACAAGATAGCCGTAAAACACCACGCGCTTGTACAGTGCGTCAAACTTCAGCCGTCCTGCCATCCTTTGGTGCTTCGCATGGCAAGCGTACGCGGGCAAAACACGCGTTGGGAAACCCAAATTCGCATCGTACACCGGTTGTGGTAAGCAAACGCAACAAATGATACCAAACAAATCTTAGTGAAGATACACATTTGATGTCGCTACAGCAAAAAACTACGGCTTGTTACGACTCGGTTTCACGGTCAAGGATAGGTTACGAATTACATGTTCTACCCGAAACGATATAATCAACGTTTTGTTGTCAGTGGTTAAATTTCATGCGTACATGATCGGTTGAACATCAACCTGAATGAATGATTTTACAACGAAGCAAAACAAACGCATGTTTCTAGCCAAAGAAATGCGTTGTTTAAATAATTCCCCAATGAGTGGAAGAAAAACAATACATCAGCAGCTCACAAAGACTCGAACCAAACAAACCCCTCGTACTCGATGATCTCCTCAGATACGGCACAAAGAAGCAAATTGCGCGTTTAAATTTAATTTCAATGCGTGTTGCTTGAATTTTGCATCACGCCCGTTCGCTATTTGGCAGGAAAGGAAACGAATGTGTAAACGGTAACACTAAGTAATCCATTTCGAAACTTTGCATTCCACGTTGACACCGATGGTCGTTTGATTCCACGTTACACACGTCATACACACTTCCGTATTCGGACTCGGTTAAAATGTGTGCTATTTTCAAACCTTCTCGTGATTGAACGAGAGAGAAAACAGATGGATAGAGAAGAAAAAGAGCTAACGGCAATAAAATCATCCTTTACGTCGGAACAAAGCCCTTGCGAATAAAGCGTTTCAAGCAACTGGAACTCCGGTTTCATATAATGCTCCGTTTCAGTATTCGATATTTCTCCAAACGAGGACAGTTTATTGTGATGAATTAAAAATTAAAACAGCTGTTGTCTGCGTTCGGCAACGGCAAAACACGATGGAGACGCCTGGTTCGTTGTAAATACAGCATTGCGCTACTGCGTACTATTTTATAAAACGGAACACCAAAATACGAATGGATCGTGTTGATTTTCCACATAAAGAACGTTTTGAAACAATTTTCCAACTGACAAACATTGCCATTCGTGGTATAACCGCAATGAGTCAAAAGGCAAGCTCTCTCATTAGTGTGAATTTCCCTTTCTGATTCCATGTAAAAACGGTTAAGCGTGTAGTTTATGCATACATCACACCGGCAAGCAATTTTCTATTCTGCACCCTTATTTTTCCGGATCGTATTCTAAAAATAGCTACTACACACGGCCGTAACGGGGGTGCGATCATGTGTAGTAAGTCGCGTTTTCTGTGTTTTTCTTGCAGCATGTCTAGCTGTCGGTACATTGAGCAGAAAGTGGGATGCCGTGGATTGCAGAATGATCGTCGCAAAAGCGACCAGCGATCCGTCCTTCCATCCACTATAAAACGCCGCGAATGGTTGTATGTTCTCCCAGGTCAATGACGCGTAGGAATCTGTTAGAAAAATGGATGTCATTACCATGAATATCGCATTCCCCGGGTATAATTAGATGTAAGAGGAAGCGTTTGAGTGATCGTTAACGAGCGTTATGTGCGTTTGAAACGTCTCGTAAAATAATAAACCACAATTGGCAGGCGACAAAAACTAACAGCGTGCGGGATTCCATTTTTTATTCCATTCTTGAGCCACAAACATTGAAAACCTTGAGGAATGAAACTCGGCAAACGTTTAAAAGGTATTTATGAATCAGAAGTTGTAGGATGGTTGAAAAGCTAAAGTACCATTCCATGGTCACCAACTTGGCTGGTTGCAAATCGCTTACCGGTGACGCACCCGACGAATGTTGCAGAAATGTTTTGATTGTTGGGCAAATGATCTTCCAAATGATTCAACCAGCCACTTGAAACGTAATCGGCACGCCTACGCACTACAGAAAAGTGGAGTATATTCTTTTACCCAATAAATTCATGTACGAAAAATGCTTGCCAAGGAAAAAGAAATCCTTACTTCGCCTGTACAAACTTTATCTGCAACAGCTCACGCCGTTCATCGCTTTTAATAGCCGATGACATGATGCGCGATTCAGGTGCGATCGTGTCGATTTTCTGTAACGCCGTGCGATATTTTTTTTGTACACTCCAACTCATTCTTGGTCAAGCCAAACACATTCTTATTATTCATTCTTGATGTTCGTTCCATTTCCTTGCATTTTCTGGCATCAGATTCTCGACCGTACCAAAAATATTCTTTGTATTAATTCTTGCATTCCATTCCATTTTCTTGCAGGAATTCTTTGAAGAAGAGCATCAGATCTTTACACCCCTGATCGTAGCAACGCTCAATGGCCATTTGGAAGTGGTTCACATTCTTCTTGAGCTGGCCGAACCAGATATGGAGAAGGAGGGTTGCGTGAAGGTACACGGTGAGCTAACGGACGGTGCCACGGCGCTCTGGGTAGCGGCCGCTGTTGGCCGTCTCAACATCGTCAAAATGTTGCTCCAGCACGGTGCCCAGGTGGATCACTGTACGAAGAAGGGTTCGACTCCTTTGCGAGCCGCCTGCTACGAAGGTCGCCTAGATGCGGTGCAGTATCTTGTCGAACACAATGCGAACGTGTGCACGGTGAACATGTTTAACAATACCTGTGTCATGATCGCTGCCTACAAGAACTACACCGATGTGCTGCAGTATCTGCTGGAGAAGGGGGCGCAGGTGAACGAACAGGCACAGTGTGGTGCATCGGCTCTGTACTATGCGGCTGAATGTGGCCACGTGGAAGTGTGTGAAATATTACTAGATCATGGAGCACTATTGATGAGGAACGCGTTCGGTCTAACGCCGGCTCTTGCGGCTGCTGAGAGAACCCGAGAGGCTGTTGTGGAGGTATTCCTTCAACGACCCGGTCTACTCTCCAAGGAAGAACGCATCGAGGTGATGGAATTGTTGGGAGCATCGTATGCGAACGACAAGGATAATTACAACTTAGGCAAAGCCTTCCACTATCTTCTTGCGGCAATGGAACTGAGGTTTGTTTTCTTGCGTATAACAAAACAATGTTGTAGTGTGTTTTACAGTACTCCTGCCTTTCATTTTAGATACGAAGATCCGGAAAACATTATTCGAAAGCCAACCTTTGAACCGATAGCAGCGTATGAACACTGGCTCGAATGTCAGACATTGCAGGACCTGCTCGCGATCCGCTACAATCACAACTCGTTGCACATGGAGTCACTTACCATACGGGAGCGCATTCTCGGCAACCACTGCCCAGAGGTAGCCCATGCGATTATCTATCGTGGTGCAATCTGTGCCGATAATGGGCGGTTCGATCGGTGCGAAAGCCTTTGGCTGCACGCGTTGCGCCTTCGCCAGCAGAACGGTCTACAGGTGCAACGTGATCTGCTTCGATTCATGAAACTCTTCTCGCAAGAGTTTCTGATCAACGAAACGATACGGTTCGACAGTGTGATTGCTGTGCTTGGTGCCTGTATCGATGAGCTCCGGTACAATCAGCAAAAGTTGGCAAATCCTGGCCCTCGGGACGATCTGGAAACTATTGCGGATAATTACGAGACAAACATCGTGACGGTGCTGTACTTGATCACAATCATTACGAAGCTGCTGCAGCGGGAGCAGTTCGTGCGGACGGAAGAGCAGATGCTGCAGGTGTATCAGATGGTGTACCAGCTCAACATGATGGTGGTGCGATTGCGTGACGATCAAACGTTGCTGCATCTGGCTGTGAACGGTGTAACGCCGGTGGATGAATTTCTTACCGATGAAGTTTGCAGGTGATTATGGCGTTTGAAAGAACGCAAACTTTTCAGGTTATCGAACGAAATTTACTTAACATTAATTTGTTTACAATAGATTCCCGTGCGTTGATACCGTCAAGCTACTTCTCAAATGTGGTGCCCCAGTGGATGTGGTTGACAGTGATCGAAACACGCCTTTACACACGCTAACTTCAACTGTGAGTAACATTGTTATTTATACCACACCAAACTGTTTACCAACTACGTAATCTTTCCTACAGCTTCAAACGACTGTGCTACGGATGGCGGACAGTAACGTGAAATCGGTGGTAAAAGAAATAACAGAAATTTTCATTGACGCCGGCATACATCTCGATGCGGTCAATGCGGACGGGTTGAAAGCTTCACAGGTTTGTGTTCAAAGTAAGTATGGCACAGCACTCACGCTTCGCATTGGTTGATTCGTGAATAAAGCTATTTCCCCTCTTTTTACTATAGGCTGTGTAGCAGCGTTTATCAAAAGCTACGAAACACGTGCCATCAATCTGCGTTGCCTTGCCGCCCGAGTGATCGCCCAGCATCGAATCCCATACCGAAAGTTAATACCACGTCATCTAGAAGCGTTTGTGCAGCTGCACTGTACACGTAAGAGCTAGGGGACTCGTTTTTATGGTGGTAGTGTCGTGTATTGCATAGCTTTAACTGTCCTTTATTTCCGAACCGAAGATCCATCAGACGGCACACTAGTGACAGCGGAAAGTGATATTAATCAAAAGAAGTATCACCCCTTTATATTTGTGGTGCTACGTGTAACGAAAAACAATTGTATTGAATTTCGAAAGGTTTAAATAAAACTAATACAGGTATGACTTTTGTGTATGCAACAAATCACGTTGAGAATCGCATTAGCGACAATATAGTGGCGGGAAAGCCTATCCTTGAACAAAGACACGTTTCAACTAATTGTTATCGTTATCATTTGAATTACAGTGTTTTCTCATTAGTTTTAAATTTGTTGTATAAACAAGTACTCGTATTGTTTCTTTGCTGGGAGACCACCATTAAGGGCTAGTATGTCATAAGATCTGTTATGAAGGACTCTATCGCATAAAGTACTAGGCGTCTCCTCCATAACATAAAAAAATCTACGTTAGTATATTTGTTTTTCTGTAAGCCTCAAAGTTATTAGACCATTAATATTTATTAACTATAAATTACTATCAACTAAAAAATCTGTAGCATGGAACGGCATGGAAAACCGAAAACGGCATAAAATAACTGAATAAGCCGCTGGAATAACTTCTCCGGGATAAAGTTACCCTTTCATGTAGGTCTTGTAAAGACCACCTGCTATTCTAACCTGCAGCAAAGCACTCCAAAATGTCCGTTTTGTTTTGTTGTTTTCCAAAATGTTTCACCCATGCCGTACAACTGACCGTCGGGAAAGGTCAGAAGTAACTTCGACTGACCCGGAAAAGCTTTTCACCAAACAATGCACAATGGAAGTTTTCGGGGAGGTGTATTTTTGCTTGTTTCGTTGCTATTGTATCGTTAATAGCTTTCGACATGGACTGACCAGCAGGTGTGCTGTACCGAACCTATCCTAACCCTGCGGTCGTTTCGTAAGCTACCTATGGTTTAACTTTTTGTCCGTTAAGTCCGCATATCCAGCAAAAGCAGCAGCTCGATTATGGTAGCCAGTAGCCACCAAACTGCCCCCACCCGGACGGGTAGCGGATTGTTTTCGTTCGTTCGCTTGTTCCCATTCCACAATTCCACCATTTTCCGATCAATCCGTTCGACCCGTTCTCGCACCCCTTATGAATAATAAACAGTGGAAAATGGGACGTCGAAAAGGAACATTCCCGTTGCCTCTGTTCGCTGCAACCACCCCGGGCTGTCCTGCTCTGGGTAAGCATAGCATAACGCAGCCGGTTGTTGAGGCGTGCAGATATTCACCACGAACCAACCGTAGTGTGTGTGTGTGTGTCTAGGATGTATTGAACGAGAAGTTGGTCCCTGTTTCACGGAGACACGAAAAACGCAAATGCCATTTGCGTGCTACAGCTTGGGAGTCGTGTTGAAAAGCTTTCGTACAGAAATATGGACAGGAAATGCGTCCTTCTGTCCCTTGTTCACCTATTTTCCCCCGTCCACCCACCTCATCATCATTAACGATCCCCACTTGTTCGCTCTCTTTCTCTCTCTCACTCTCGCTCTCCCCATTTTTAGTGGTTCTTTTGTGTGGTCCATTTTCAGAAATGCAACCGGCCACCAACCAAACGCACAAAGACACACATATACGAACATGGGTCAATATAATAATCGTCATTCGGGCGGAAAACTGCATTTTGCTCTATTAATTCCTGGACCCGGGAGTTCATTTTCCCTTTCCCCTTTCGTCTCATCGACCGTTTCCGGCGTTTCAAACACGCTTTCTCCTTTCATCTTTTGTTTTATTTCCCAATCCAAATAATTCTTCCATCGATGGTGAAGATAGCTTTCGGTTGGGTTCACTTCTTTTGCCCGTTTGAGGGAGTTCCGCCGGAAAATGCGGAAACCCCCGAATGGGAGGGGGGAAAATAGGAAAAACACACGATTTACGTATAAATATTTGAAGCACAAAGGCACAAAGAAGCATTGGTGCACAAAATAGAAGAGCAAATGCGGTACGCGGTTGATGTGAAGAACAAAAAAAACGGCACCCATTGAAATTCCCTCAGTCAGGGGGCACTTCCGTGGAAGTGATGCAAGTAAAACGAATGCCTATGGACATATGGAACACCGTTTCCCAATGAAATAGTGTTTGTGTGCGTGTATTTCATCTGTAAAAAATATTCGTTTGTTAGTCCATAGATCTGTTGAATAGCGGATGGAAAAATTTGGTTCAAAGGATTGGAATTTTTAATTAAACACTATTTTTTACTGGCATTGAAACAATTAATTATTTCTCATCGACAAAAGTAAGCCGGCAGTGGAAAATGTTCAGCCGATGAATTACTGATTTATTGCCTTTCGAACGTAAAATGAGCAGCGCAAAAATGGTATCATTTACTTTCAAATAATTGTAATCGAATGTTAACTCATTGTAGGGTTTAAAACTCTATAAAAGTTATGTCCTTCAGTAATGGATTCAAACGGATAATACGGTTTAGAAGGCATTAAACTCATTACTGTTAATGCTTCTATCATCGCAGTTTATCAGCCTAAGTGGTTAGAAGCTGTGGTGGAAAAATAAAAATAATTACATCCACCACCATTTCAACATCACTTCAACTATACTGACAGTGATAGTGCTGTTGGAACTCATTTCCAACAACACCTGGCGACAGATCCTGCTTTTTTTTAAGCCGCGGTAATGGTCCACGTAAAGACAGCAAGTCCACATCGATCCGCGGTTGTCCGCTCGGTCAGGTGTGGATCGATCAATACTTGCTCCCGCAACCGACAACCTCCCCACCCCGAAAGGATGCACGTTCCGTTCCTAATGTCCTTGGCTAAATAGAACACGGACCGGTCTGTGTGTGTATGGATGGACGGACACATATGGACATCAAGCTTGGAACTCACTCCACCCTGACAGCAGGGAAAAGACAGCAAGAGAGAGAAAAAATGCTACCCCATCAACCTCTAATCAGCTGCCGGAATCGGATTTATCGACGACAGTGGCACATAGCACACACACCCATAGGGACACGTTGTATCTGTCGATGCATCAACCCCATGAGGGTGTTCCATCTGCTAGAGGTGACATTTTAATGGCCACCGTTAGACTCTATTCAATTTTTCTGAGTTTAGTTTTTTTTAGCTCTTTGCCCAAAAAAAAAGACAGACAAACACTTGTAGCTGAAGAGACAACCGACCGAGGGGATTAACGAGAAAAGTTAAATTATTGTGACGTTGGTATGACGTTTAGCGGTCGATTGATTACGCCAGCAGTAGTATTTTGTACTATGTTTGACGATGGTGCGATAGATTGAAAGTTTTAAGTTCGTTACTGTCAAAGCTAATGTCTTATTTACAACATCACAGTCACAGTTCCGAGTATGTAACGTGTAACAAATGTTGATTACAGCGTGCGATGGCGATGTTTCAATCAAGCCCACCGATCAGCTTGCCAACATTGACGCCATCCGGACCGGACAGCCCATGACCTGTTACAAAATCGGAATCCAAACATGTCTATTTATATGTCCTGAAACGCGTCATGAAACATTTCGTGATGGGTTGCTCCTGCTGGAAAGTGCCCACTGGTACACGGAATAAGTAAACATTGGAGAACTTCATGTGCTTGCGTATCATCGGCGTATTAGTTATGGCCAGTTTTATTCTAAAGCCGATTCAATACCTTACCTAACTTATCAGTCAACTAAATACCGCTTAAGAGCCGAATGCGTCCACTGGGAGAGCAGGGACCCTCAAATGGATCCATCTCAAAACATTTATCCAACTTCAATTTCCATAATATTTTACTCATTTGTTCAATGTTCAAATTATTCTTCTGAACTGTAATGGCTTATAAAAATTTACTACAAATTCCAACACATAATTCGATTACATTAAATCGTGTCAATATGTTGTGAACCCCTGACAAGTAGCAGGAGAGTACAACCAATCGAGAGGAACTCTGGAAGATGGATTGGTAACTTCTCGCACCAACAGAGAGCTCTCTCGCTCAGATTCGCGTAACCGACGAACGGTGTTTTGTTATTGACGGGTTGCGAACGCAAACAAACCACGTTGTCGCCGAGTCAAGCTGCTGCTGGTGGTGCGGATGGTAGTCGACATCATCTACAGCCGAGATCCGTCCGTGCAGTTAGTGAGTGTTACTGGTGTGTGACCCGTGTATTCATCGACAACCGGCAACGAAAGTAATCGTTGAATGTTTAAGCACTTCTTACAAACAGTGCGCCATATTGTTATCGCCATATTGTCAATCCCCCGCAATCGAGTGCCGTGCCGTCCAGATGGTGCGTAATATTGTGCTTGGCACGTGATTCGTTGGGCTCGCGACCGGGCAGGGATGAAACCGGGCGGGGTTGTGAGGCAGAACATTGTGGCGTGCCTTATTTAGACAGTTTGATAACGACCGCGAAAGGTGATAACGATCGCGCGAATTGTCCGGTCCGGTTTGGGGACGAAACGTGCTAAACATATGTGCCTAATTAGAGTGTGTGAACGAATTAGATTAATTTGTTCCTAACCGATGTTGGTAAGTGTTTCGGTTGCAGCGGTTGGAACAGTCGTGTTAATGTTGCGCACCAAAATGGAGAATCACATTTTGCGGACATTGGTGTTTCAACGGTGCGCGAAGATCAATAACGAAATGTTTTGCTTTAAATAGGCAGCAAAACGCGTCTTACTAGAATGAACTACAAACAGTGGTGTACAACGGAAGCGACGTGAAATCAAACTGGAACATCATTCTACTTCGGCAGGGCAACAGCGAAAGTGACCACGTTTAGGCTTGCCTATTTCGATTTGGCTTGTCATAGGCAAAAAGAGCACAAGTACACCCGAGATATATCCAGCTGATAACGTCGACGGACTCCACAAAACGGTCACTGACTCTTTGACGTTCCGAACGTTTGGCTCTGCTCGGTTTAGTGGTCACTTTGTCCAAGTGGCGGCAAGTAGACAAGCAAGGACTTTGGGCAAAACAGGGTGACGTGAGGATATCACAAAAATTCCATCGTGTTGGCCAACCCATCGAGTGTCGCAAGTGTTCTTGGGACTTTACCGTTACTGCTGCAACAAAACCCCAACATACGAGTGAGTGAGCGACACGTATTCAGTTCGTCCTCGTACAATCCTCGCACCAAACGAAGGTCCCAGGTGAGTTGCTAGCTGTATTTTTTCATCTTCATCATAGTGTAACACCATTAGGGCACGTGTCGGCGTTTGTTTTTGAATGACAGGAATCAATCCTCGCCGGACGGACAGTTATTATCGCGTTTTCCCTGGGCCTCTGGTTGATGATGGGTTCCTTCCACACGGTGTCCACGGTGGTAGAGTCCCTCATGCGTGGAACGTTATTGTAATGGGCAGTAAATGGAGATGGAAATTATTTAAAACCCATTATAACATGATATGATGAAATGTGGCGGGGAAGAAAAAAAGAGTCCAGAATGTACGTTGGGTTGAGTCATTTTTCTAGTGACCGAGTTGCATTTCTTTAAAGTACTTATCATTAGTTAGTAGAAATGTAAATATTAAGCTGGTTTGCAACATTCCTTATCGCGCTTGGCAATTTGTTACGTATGAACGGTTCTAATTGCGTCCCCATTTTCCACAGCTTGTGATGCAAGGTGATCGCTTTTTGCGATACGAACAGAGACGTGTGCAAGTGCAACAAATGAAAACTTTCTGTTTGAAGCTTATCGACAAACGTCGTCTATGCAACGAACCCTCCAACAGAACGATCGTCTTTTGTTTCTACCCCCCATCCATCCGGCACCACACGGTGTCCAATTTTGGGGACGTACGTGAATGGAACGTAAAGTGCCTTCGATCCGTGACCGGTAATTCACAGTGGCCGACCACCATACGTGCCGGCCCGTGGGAAGGGGATGTTTTTCACCCTTCTTTGCTCATTAGCAGCTTGCGAATAGAACGCAATATCCTGCAAACGAAAACAAAAGCGTCGTAAACGAATCAAACAAAACTACACATAAGCGTCCGCATACGCAAAAAACCTCCAAGGACACTCCAACAGGTCATGATGTATATTGATAACCAGAATGGTTGCGCACGGTTCGTTCGAATATTTGTGGTCGGTGGTACACGCTCATGGTGATTTTCTAATCACAATTAACAGCAATTTGCAATTGCTGGAGTTTTTTATTAACACAACCAGTGTATTTACTCGTTGCGCTTCTCCTACTAAGATTACTTTCTTTGTTGTTTGCGTGGTGGTCGGCACGTTCAAGCAAAGATTGGCTTTGCTTATCGTCACCTTTAATCAAATGATTCTAGTCGGCTACCGGGATTTTTTTTTTGCTACATTTTGCCTTGAATTTTACCTTGGCACACAATTTTAGGCTTGGAGCTAAGGGTAATGAAATGAGTTTTTTCGGACATTGAACGAAACTTTCGATTATCACCGAAAAGTCGCGAATCCGAAAGGCGCGTGTGCGAGCATCCCCTGTGAGAGGAATTGCCGCTTGACTCATGCGATGAGGAGAAATGTGTTTTCTTTATTGAAAAGGTGATTTAATTAATTATTTCTTGGTAGCAAAATAAAATGTTCCATCACTTTTTGCATTGGAATTACCCAGAATGCCAGAAACATTGTAGAGTTTCTCCGTCTTGGATTTCCCACCTTGAACTTGAATATCTTGGAGCCTATCTGGCTGCTTTGATTCATTTGAATTTCACTACACCGGGGTTTTTTCTAACTTCCGTCATCCTCTTCCATGTCAATTGTCACCTAAACTCCCAAGCCCAACCTAACAATACACACCCATGGCCACATGGTCACGTACCGAGCGGCGTGTTAATCTGATAAAGAGCTGTAAGTATTTGGCAAACAGGCAAACAGTATCTTCACGCATTACCTACCCCAACCGGCCCCAATGGGTGTGTTCGATTTTATTGAACGTAGTTAGTGCGTGTAAACTTGATTGGAGATTAGACCGCGTACCAACCGAATGGGCTACGGTGGTTTCGGCTAATTCTCATTTCGCTTGCTTTTATAACGCATTACCGTGCTGATTAGAGTGTGTGTTTGTGTGTCCAATTATTTGCCCAGGCGTCTAGAGTTTGAGGGAACTACGTACTCATCGTTCGTGGCTATGCAAATCTGACCCAATCCGGCGGCCACGGTTTTGGTCATCTAGCTCATAAGCTTAATTACTCATTAGTGTTGGACGGCGTGTGTCCAGACAGCACTTGGACATATCCCACACGCACCGAAAAACTCCCGGCGTGGCAGACCACGAAACAGTGAAACACATTCCCCGTGTGTCCTGTCCTTCTTCCGGTGGCCACGCAAAAAGGGTGTATTGGACTGCGGTTTGCTAAATAGTTTAACTACACACGGGGCACTCGAAACTGCGTGACGCGTGCTTATTCCGCTCGCCGGCTAAATTATCGCTCTTAATCCAAAATCTAGACCCTAAACCGGGTATTATCTTGCCATGCCAATAAACATCCGCCCGCTGTGTGCGGCAGATATGTCCAGCGTCCTAATGCTCACATACACACTGTCGAAGCTCGTTAGACACTTTTGTATCACATTTTCTCCCCAAAACTCACCTAATGATAAATCATGCCGGTGTGTGTGTGTGCTACCGACGTGTGACCCTATCTAATCGTGAAATGCCGATCTAAAATCTGGTGAATGAATGGGGGCAGCGCACATAAATCACGGACCAATCGTGCATGCAAGGAATGGGAGAGAAAATCACCTGCTATATCCCCTTAAAATAGTGGACAATTGATTAGGAAAGCTTGCGCACAAATTCAATGGTCTGTGAGCCATTTAACTTGATTTGTTGTATCGATTTGCCGAATACGTTGGTTGATATTTATTGACCTATGACGCATACAATGTGAGGTCAGCGAAATAGTTAAATCGGTAATGCTAGGCTAAACAGGCCTGCCCGGTCGGGTGTTCGAATCTCGGTTGAGAACGCTCCCGTGGCAAATATTGGTTATTCTAATGAAACTATTTTATTGTTCAGTTAGGGTTTATTTCAAAACACTCTAAATATTCTGACATGAAGAAAGAACTACCACTGTTCGTATCGGAACTAGACGAGTCGAAAGCGCTAGACAGTTAAAGGGGTCCAAAAATTAAAAAAATAACACTCTCTGTAAAAGCACTACAACTTATGCTCCAACCTCACAAAAGGGTTTTCTACAACTCCCTTTCGTTTGAGTCTGCTACCGTTGGGCTGTGGTGAAACTTCCCTTTTTTCCAACCAATTCAATACACATCTTGATCGATTGAAATGAAGCAATGAATTACATTAATTGCCGCGGTCCGTTTCATTGCAACTAGCCAGTCACAGACCTAGCTGACCACGTGGTATTCCCTCCGATCCATCATTCAGACCTGTCAGTTAGCTGCTGCTTTCCAGTGAAATTTCTCATGCACCGTGTGTCTTCTGTTATCGCACCAGAATTGCAATAAATTGCACCGATTGGCTTCGGTCAGCACATAAAAATGGCGTTTCGTCTGTATCCATGCTCGCCAAGGCTGGAAACAGGTTCCGGAACATTCGACCGGAAGGGCGTTTGGCATTCTGTTGGCTGGAGAGGCAAAATTGTGTCGTTAAATTATGCAAACGGTCCAGACCTCGGATTGACACTCGGTAGCAAATGGGGAGCAAGGATAAAAATAAAAGTAGCGTTCTTGCTTTCTCACCTCAGACGCATTTACTTTCATTAAATTAATGTACCACACGAGCTGGGGGACCGTCGTTTCTGTGAAACTCAAATTAAAACAACCCTTTTGCTGGTTGTCCCGGCGGAATTACCTCCCCTGGAATTACTGGTCGCATTACATTTCACTTTACGGTTGTGCACGTTGTTGAATTTCAACTTAACAGAAAACTTCAACCATTAAAGCTTTTTGACGGTGAAGCTTAAATGCAACTCTCACGAAACTCGCTAAACATTATTTAGCAGCTCCATGGGTGGACGGTGACCCTGCACGCGTGGGGATACCATCTAGTGCCAGCTACGAACGAGTGACCTTCGCTAGGGATCTGAATAAATTCAAACCCGTAGTCTCACAATCGTCTCCATATTAGAACCGAATTAGACTAAAAATGCAACGAAGAAATGCAATCGCGGTAACACGCTGACCATAAATTCTGCACCGTACGTGTGTTTGGGGGAAGAATCCACCAGGGGAAGGTTTATGCAAATTGACTTCCGGATTTCGTGGCTGCCGGCATCGGTGCTCTTTCCAGCTGCGAAGGTTACACGTGCATAATCCTTGAGACCGCAGTGCTTTGAAGGTATTTCACCACCAAAGAACGGGAAGTGGGCACGTTTGCTAATGATTTTTTCCCGAGTTTCTCGTTTCCAGAATGCATCATCGAAGTAGGTTGATTCATTGTAACACGTCACCTAAGAGCGCTGATAACGCTTTGCTAAATCACATTGAGGCGCTAAGATATTCAAAGTGCAGTATTGTTAAGTTTCCTGTCCGATCACGATCGATCTGTCAAGCCGAACGATGCGACCCAATGTGTGCGTCATTGTACGGTGCTGTGCAAGTCATTCAAGCAATACAGATCTCACAACGGGATCAGCATACGGAATGATTATCAATTTCATCTCTGAGAAACATTTCTAACATCTCGTTCGGGTCTTCTCTCTCTCTCTCTCTCTCTAGATTCTCGACGTCGTTGCCGGTCGAAGCTGGTTAAGATTCATTTGTGAAGCTCCCTGTAGGGTGTGAACGTCGGACTGCGGACCAAACAGAACCCAACACAACCATGATCATATTCCTCTATCTTATACTGGTGTTGGCCTGGGCGCTACTTATTATCATACTGAAATGCAAGAAAGCACGCGCCAAAAGGCTGGCCGAGCAGGAGGAGATGGCCCAACCGGTCCATGTGGTACAGATCGGGTCCAACCTTTACGACATTATGTCACTGCACCGGGACAACTACAGTGGTGTGTACAGCTGTCTCGAGCATGGTACCATCGCTCAACACCGACAGCGTGCCCCGGCCAGTGTCACACACTCGAATGCGGCCTTCATCGGTGACGATGGTTCCATCTATCCCGGCAACGGCATGGGTAAGTAGTGCCAACATCGCAAAGGAATGACCGCCCATTTGTCACGTGTACCGACCGCGCTCTTTTTCAGTTGCCCTGGAACCACCTCCGTCCTACGAAGAAGTGATACGACTCCCGGCGTACTATCCCAAGGTGGAAACGTTCGTGCCGGAAATGGTTGTTCCACCGTCCTTGCCACGACCACATACGGTAGGCGCCGGTCAACAACCGGCCCAGCTACATCAAACCCGCGGCGTTACGATGGATCTAACCACGGTAGCAACGATTGCACCGGCAACCGGCTCGGCAACACCGGAACCGACGGTCGATGCAAACGGCAATCGCGTCAAGGGTATGGGAACGGCCAGTGGTACTACCTTCCCAGGGGCAACCGTAACCGTGCAGACTGCTAGTTCGTAACCGGCGCAATCACCATACAGCCACAGGATGGTGGTTTTTTGGATCGAAATCATTAAGTGCCTAGCGGGGGGGGGGGGGACCCACTGGACCCAGACACACACACGCACACCATGCACCGAGCGTCCGTACATTCGGGGCACATATAGTGGTGGTGGTCTGAAATAGAAATGGACAGAAAGATTAGTGCATATCTCAAGAGTATCTTTCAGTGACTGTTTTAGTTTTATTTCCAACTTCACGTTCAAAGCTTAGCCGCGTTGATGGAACGACCGCAACACAGACGAACCATTCGTCATCGATGAGCTGGACCTATTTATTGGTAGACAATTGTGTTTGCAACTAAGTTTTAGGTACCCTGGCAGAGGGTTTTTGGAAATTTAGAGCTGTGGAGAAATATATGCGATACGATTACACCATGATAATACTACTAGTTGAGTTTACTACTTTCGGCATGATGCTGACAACTCTCTTTTCTATGACGCTGGTTAAGATCGACAGGATGTTTTTCTTTTTTTATTTAAAATGTTTTTCATCCTCACAAAAAAAGTGCAATTTACTACACAATGCGCGTTTTTAGTTACCTTTCCTACCCAAAAACGCGTCCCAAACTGTCCCCACATGGCACAATACGATTAGTAGCAGCGTGAAGTGTAAAATACAACAGAAAGTTAACGATTTCTCCCTTAATCGAACAAAAAAACATTACACACGCCATCTTTACACTCAGGGTCACACATTTTTCGTGCACCGGACTTATCCACTATCATAAATAACATCCTTTTCCTACCGACTACACACGCTACAAATCTCTATGTACAACAATTTACATAATTTGTTCGCGTTTCCCCATCTCCGCACGGTTGAAATCGATCGAACTTTGACCGCGGAACCGCCTCCGCGGTGGCGTTTAGGGTTGAAAACACCGTACTCAACGGAAAAACCACCTCACAGACTGGTGGTTGCCTGTAGCTTAAAGTATCGACTACGACTTTCTACGTCCTGGTGGGAGCTACGTCTTCGTTCGTCGACCGCATAACAACTAGCCATCGACGGCAGGTGATGATGTTCGCCCTTGAAGCGCACTAGACCCCAAATAAACGCTACCAAGCTGGTGATAATGATGATCGTGCCCAATCCCTCGAGAAGCACACGGCCACCGTGCACTGAGGGTAGACGTGCCGCTTCCGCTTCAGCCGCTAGCTGTAGCTGCCGGAAATCGGGGTCGTCCCGAATGTGGTTCGATAGCACACCGACACTTTCATCGCTATCCTCATCATCGTCGCTGTCATTGTCCGCGTCACTGTTATCATTGTAATCGAGCGAATCCGGAACGGCATGATCGATTCGATCGCTTTCTTCTGCATCTTGCACGTCATCCTCTTCGTCCGTATTACCCTTCAGCAGCTCGTCTCGATTCCGATCGTCATGCCGAAAGTCGGAGGAGATGCGATCAAAGTCCGAAATGTCCGACTCGTTGGTTTGGCGCGTGCTAATTTGAAGTTCCTTCTTTACCGACTTCTGTTTCGCCGTATTGATCTGGGGACGGGGCAATGCGGACACCTTACAGGCACCGAGATACTCATCCTTCGAGATGTCTTCCTTCATGATTAGACAAAATTTGTAACTAAAAAGAGAAATGCATACATTAACATCACGATTACTAACCAGTTCCATAATATCTACCCCACCTGACATTGCTTTGTAAATCATACGCTCCTAGCAGCTTGGCTCTGTAGATGTACTCCATGGTCGTAACAGGTGCTTCCGGTTTTACAACGCAAGAGACCTACAATCAAACAAATCGTCAAACGTCCATTCAAACCAGAGCATCACTTCGTCTAGCTTACCTCCGAGTTGAACAGTATCGTTTCAGGATCGTCTGTGTGAAACACGTACACGAACCGACAGGAATAATCGTCCGTGCCTAGCAGCCAGCTCAAGAAAACGTCACTCTCGTCCGTGAAGTTTACTTCTCTCAATCTGATCTCGCCACCCACATCTCGCACATACGATGCATTATTCTTCAGCTTCAGCATCACCTCGATCGTCTGGAACGTATCATTGTCCATCTGCTGTTTGTTGTTGCCCTCGCCACATGTAAGCGTTTCCGGTGCAAGTTGCAACAGATCGGCACCCTCCAGATACGGTGGAGTGGCACATATTGCCCCCAAAATACCCTGCTGCGAAGCAGGTCGTGCCCCGGCTAACCAACGCAAGAATGGTCTCATCGTACAATCACACACGAGTGGGTTGCTCTCCAGCGATAGACTGTGCAGTTGCGTCGCGTTCACTAGTGCGTTCTCAGCAATCAGCGAAATGTCGTTGCCGTCCAGTCGGAGCTCCTTCAAGGCAGGCAACGGTGCAACCACGTCGGCCGTCAATGCACGCAGGAAGTTGTGCGTAAGATCGAGGATAATGAGGCGCGGTAGATGTTTGAGAGATGCGTCCGAAATGGTAACGATCCCATTATGTCCCAGATCAAGCATTTGGAGTGAGGCTAGGCCGGAGAATGCATGATCTTGTAGTACATCGATTTGATTACTTCGCAGAGATAGCATCTGCAGATAGGGGTACGCCTCCAGTGCACCGTTGTGAATGCTTGAGATGGTGTTTTTGTCGAGATAAAGAATCTCTAGTCCGCGAATGCGTGGTAAAGTCGTGTTCAGCAAGGGCCCTCGGATTCTGTTCGAATGCAGATGCAGTTCCTTAAGACTCAGGCAAGAAGTCAATGCTTTAAGACTCTCCGGTGACTCCCCCAGCCTATTCCCATTTAGCTTCAGGTGCAACAGATTTTTCAGCGGCACAAGACTTTTAGCAGCAATAAAGGATATTTGATTACTACTCAGTTCGAGATAGGATAGTTTCGGTACGGTCAAGAAATCGCCATTTTGTAGCGCTTTAATCTTGTTGAACGAAAGATCTAAACGATCGAGCTGCCCAACTGCACTGAGAGACTGCACAGGGACGCTTTCCAGCGCGTTGCTGGGTAGACCGAGCGCTTGCAGTGGCGTTCGAATACCGATAAACGCGAGCCTGTGCACTCGCTTAATCTCGCCGGACGAGATCACCAAACCTTGTAGTGACACATTTTGGAAGATGTTCGCATCACTGATGCTGGTCACGTTCTTGAGTGTACAGTCCAGCAAAGATACTTCGTATGGCGAACGGCGTAAGCTATCGGCTATCACTTCCAACCCATGTAAATCGCCACTGCAGCGTAACGTGTGGGGTAAGTCACAACTGCACTCCAAATTAGCGCCCTCGGACACATTTGGACATCGCCAGTCTCCCAGATCTCTGGTTCGTGGTTGGAGAGCACCTTCGAAACGTTTACCAAAGGCCGATTTCCGATCGTAGATCGGTTTGTTCACAAACTTCCGGGCGGTCCACGTCGTCCCGAATGCATCCTGTGCATCCTGCGCCAAGTCGTCTTTTGTTCGGTTGCTACTGCTAAAGGCGGTTGTTGTGTTGGTAGCGGAGTCTGTGGTAATGTTGGTAATGATGCTACTGCTAAAACTAGATGCTGGACGCGCTGTCCTCAACGGTGTGCTTTGGTAGGCGGATGGTGCTGACGCAGATTGACTAGACGATGTACGATTGCTGCTGGATGCCATTCCCCCACCGGCAATGCCTGCTGTCATAATCTCCGCACCATATCCGATGGCAATCAGCTGCCCTACGACTAGACATGTGTAGAGTAATTGAAATCTGCAAAGAACAAAATAATGCAAAAAAAAAAAAACACTCTGTCAGTTAACACTGCAAAATCAAGATTACTTATTACAACAAAATTGAGCGTCATGCTCGTTAATTCTGGTAAGGTTTCTGACTGATATCGAACCACAATTCGCCATTCATGCAATGCTACTAAGGGTTACGTAAACTAAACCAGCATACATTATATGTCCAGTTCATTCAAATAAATTAACTTCGACTGCAAACTTGTTCGCTGTCTTTTACATCTCCTGGGGTAGGTCATTCTGAGCATTTTCATCAACATTACGGTTGTATTACTGATGCACTTTGATCCCTCAGCCGATTAGACCATTAGGCCCTCCATCAAATGTTTCATAACAAACAGCACCCGAGGCGACGGGCTCTAATTCCATCTCTACGCGATCTCGGGAACGCGTGAATTCTAGCGATTTGCGTCTCCGGCGGGAATCACTCGAACGAGGTCAGTCAGTCTGCCTGAGTTTCTCGGAGACGCCGAAGCAGTTGGCGTGCAGTTAAAACAGATAGACGAGGCATAAAAAGTGCCAACAATCTCACGATGCGTTCGAAACGTCAGAACTTCCGTACTGCGTCTACGATCAGTGTAGTTTTAATGTTGTTTACACTGCACAGCTTATCCGAGGGAAAGATGTACGAAAAGTGCCCTCTTGCTAGAACGCTGGACAAGCAGAAGATTTCTTCACGCTCACTCATTTCCAATTGTACGTAAAATAATTGTACTCTGCGTTGTGAACAGACAATCCCAAAACTAATTGATTTCTTCCGCTTAGGGGTCTGCCTGGTAATGGCCGAGAGTGGAGGTGACACTAGCAAAGTGACCACACTGGATAATGAGTCCGCTAGCTACGGTATCTTCCAGGTATGTGGTCAACGTTGTTCCGGAAGCAGGTTCTATCGGATTAGGTGTGATTAATGCACCGAGTTTTATCTTGCCATTTGCAGATTAACAGCAAAACCTGGTGTCGCGAAGGACGTAAAGGTGGTCGTTGCAATAAGAAGTGTGAAGGTGAGTTAACACGAACCACTGTCGATAAGTTCCACTTAGCGAATCGCTATAAATCTTACCAAGAAAGATATACGCATGCGGACACCTCATTAGGCTCTTAATAGGCGGAAACAACGCGAAAAAAAGGGAATCGCACACACACCGATGGTTACTATTTTCGAGAAGGCACGTGTTGGTGGCAAATTGGACATTTGAAATAGTTGAAGATTGTGAAACAGCGATACGCGCGAAAAAAGGGATTCACACCACCAACTATCGACACATCGTGTGTTATTAGCTTTGCAAATCACAACGGAAACCGGTATCATCGCTTCCGGTGTAAAATTATTTTAATTCAATCAACACACATTTCTGGTGTGTTTTGAGGTTGATTAAGTGATCATGCGTCCTATTATTCTGGCTATTAATTTTCTTCACTACGCTTTCCGCGCTTGTTTTGTTGCAGACTTCCTGAACGATGATCTTGCTGACGATATTGAGTGTGCCAAGCAGATCTACAATGACAGCGGTTTCGGTGCGTGGAAAGGATGGGTCAACCGCTGCAAGCAGAAGACGCTACCTGATTTGTCATCCTGCTGGAATTAGATACGGCATGGCGACAGGGACCATTACATTGTTAGTAGACAAACATCAAACTGTACCAAATAAAATATTTAACCTGATTCACGTGCCCAGATAACAACGGCCAACCCCGATACCATTGCATATCAGTCGATATTTGATATCACACCTCTCCATCGCCATTAAGTGCCGAAATAGAGACATTAAAAGCCACTTATCACACTAATATGTCATTGCGACCACTTACACGCATTGCCCGATTCATGTTTCCTTGCTACCAACACCAACACTACCTTGCAATCGGTAGTGTACACACTTTTGTTACAGCAATTACCAAGCTAACACAATTCTCCATCTCAACGAGAGATGCTTTCCTATTTAGCGATGCACACCGGAACACACCGATATCGCAATGCTGGACGATTAACTTGTTATTGTTTACATTTCAACACAATCTCGCTCTTTTATGCACTGGGAGTTTGGAGTGCGCATTGGGATTCCCCGGTACAGTAACGAAATCCAAACAATATCACGCGTCAGTAATAGACCGAACGTAAAAGTAAATGGTGCATGTATGTAAAGTGACTGTTTTAGTGTATACATACACCACCCCCTTCCTTCCAAGTACGTAGTAATCTAGTTCGCAACAAGATAAGCATCTTTGGTTTGATCATCTTCATAGAATTAACCCCCACACGGGAACATCAGTGCCACAGTGTAATGGACATGAGCAGCAACATTCACTATCAACAATGTTTGTGTTGCATTTCTACTTATGTTATATTCATCAAGAAAACACACCGCGATTATTACAGCCGATCTTGATAGAGCATTTTCAAAGGAAAAATTGAATAGTTTCATAATATGTTACAGAACTCAAACCCGCTAACCTTCCCAGAACTGATACCATTTTCCCCGAACGTGGACACCATGCTCGTACTCTGGGTGGATTGAAAATGATAGTAAAGATTCACAGTGCCGTAACCAATACCACCTCAACTGGATGGGAACGGTACAGGTTCTAACGTGGTACCCTTCCAACGAAACACACGCGACTGGGGGGAGCATGCTGTGTTCGAACACCGCGCGCACTAGTGTGTCTGACGTTGTTCCACATCTCGCTACCGCTCCCGTAACACCGTCCAGAACCGTGTTTAAACACCCGCTACGCAGCGGATCCATTCGAAAGCCCCAGGGCACTGTCAAGTGTTCGCGGTGTGTACGTGCTTAACTATAAAACGCGTGTCTGCGCAGCACGGCTGGCGTAAGTAGCTCCAGCGGTACTTAGTGACAAACCGGAAATCACGCATCGTTGCGTACTCTCCGGCGAAGGCGAACGTCAACAAACCGCACGAGAATCGGAAACCAGTGTCCAGATTTACGTTTGGTTGAAGTGAGTGTTTTTCGTGAGAGTTCTATGCAAACAACATTGTCTTATCTATGCAAACAGAGAGCTGATAGGATTTAGCAGAACTTCATTATTTAATCTGACAGAGCGTGTTGTGAGCATTGCGTGTACATTAAGAGCTGCCCTAAAAGTTGATCCAAAATACAAACGGATCGCAGCAACCTTACCCGAAAAAAGCAACACCGCAAACGCGGAAAAGGTTAAAGCAACACAGCTGTTCGGCAGACCTGTTTCGTGAAGGTCTTCCGAAGCCGGCAACGACGGCGTTAAACGAACTTTGTTTTTAACCAACGATCCACGGCAACAAACCTGTGATGTCACGACGCTTTCCGTTCCTTTCCGCTTGTTTTCTTGTGCTGGTGAATGGTGGAGAGAATTTTTAGGGTGTTTGCTAGAACTTACGTTTCGTTGGGTGTAGAAGTTTACTCCTCATCGCGATCGAACAACACTGTAGCAATTTGCATCTTGTTCCAGAAACAGTTCCACACATTTGACGATGGCTGCAAAGCAGATCCCGTGGACTATTGTCAGTCTGTTCCTAATCTGCCTGCCAGCGGTAATTAACGCCAAGATCTACACGAAATGTGAACTCGCCAAACAACTGACCGCAAACGGGATTAGCCGGACGTATCAGGGACACTGGGTCTGTCTGGCGATTGCTGTCAGTGGATTGGACTCTGCCAAGACTACATCGTTGCCCAATCAAAGCGCTAACTACGGCATCTTTCAAATCAACAGCAAGGAATGGTGCCGCGTGGGCTACAAAGGTGGCAAATGTAACATGAAATGCGAAGGTAACGTTAACCGCTTATGCCAGCCATAACTTGCACTCAAACTATGGGTTTAATTCTTACATTGCAGATCTAGTAACGGACAATATAACCAACGCAATCAAATGCTCCAAAATGATTCAGCAGCAGAAAGGTTTCAACGAGTGGGTCATGTGGCAGAAGAAGTGTAAGGGCAAAGATCTTCCGGACATAACAAACTGTGGAGCGATCGGATAAAAGTTTACCTCGCACTAGTAAGCGATTTCAAGAACAAACGGTAACCTTCGAGCATTTGCATACAGAGTACATTAGCACAGACGTAGTTGTCTCGTTTCTTAAGTGAAGCTCAACATTGGAACATCTATTTGTAACCATAAATAATCAATAAATCGGAGATAGACTCAGGAAACAGGTTTTCCAATCCACAGGATGCAGATATCCATAGCTTCTTCTACTTGGTTGTTTGTACAGTCGCGCGCGATATGATTTAAAAATAATTTTAACCGACCGATGACGGAACTATTAAGCTCATTAAAATCCCATAAAGAACCCGCAAACGGGCACCCATGTCGCCTCATTAATGCTGCTTCCCATTTGATTAATATTGGACATAATTTGTGTTTCCCTGTCGTACAACTTTCGTACAGCACACTGTTTTATCGCTTTACGACACACCGGTGAACTATTTGCGCTACACGATTGATCTTCTGCCGATTTACACCATCTTGCCCGGGGTACGAACCCGCCAAAGAACTGGCCAAATCTAGTCCATCCGTGGCGAGCGCTCGTAGCCGGTGGTCCACGGTGTACGCGAAATTTGTCTTTCCCGCCTGTCCCGGCGATGGACGACAATTAAACGTTCGACGGTCGGCATGCAAATTTTCCATGCGGCCTAACAAGTCGTAAAACGTCATGCAAGCCAACCCGCCCGAATGGGAAATAAATCGTATCCGAATTGCTAAACGGGGAACGGTCTTTAAACTAATACCGGGAGTGCTTGGCAGCCGTTCGCAGGATGCAGGTTTGGGGTTGAGTTTCGCGAACTTCCCACCAAACTAGAGCTGTATCGTAAAACTGTAATGTGAATTCATTTGAATACATATGAATACATTTGTGCGGAGCTGGGCAGGTTTTGGGCTAAGGGAAACGATGTCGTACAATGTCTCTTGTTTTGGCGACAAATGAAAGTAAATGCATCTTACTGATACTTGTTGGTTGTTTTGAAACGAAGCGTTTGATGCATCGTTCGTGACATAATCATTTTTTTTGTTGATATTAACAAAAACCTTATCAAAGGTGAACCACATGGCAAGAGTTTAAGCATAACTTAGCAGAATTTGGTCCAATAGACAACTCAAAGCGCAGAGGGAGTGCCGATAGAGTGTCTATCAACTACGCGCTATGAGATCAACCAGCTTTCTATCTCTACTATGGCCCGTAAAATTTATTTCCTATTTCTATGCGGAAAAGAAACTCTTCTTGTTCGCCTTAGCCTTGCTTTGCTCCAATAGTTTTACTACAGGCCTTTCCAACTATGATCTGATTTAGAAGACAACACACTAAACCACGCGCTATGACAGGAACACCCGAGCGGATTGTAAAACTGACGATCGGCACGATCACGTTTCTATCGCACCGCACCATCCACTTTCCCCAGAACTCCCTGCAAGAAGTTCACATTTCCTTCCACACTGGTCTGAGAACGTCCGAAAGTCAAAGGCGTTTATCCTCGTGGTGGTCCCGGATTATGGTCGGATTACGAAACCCATTCAGTATCATCGAGCGACAACCCACCGAGGGGCCAATTGTTCACAACCGTTACCGCTACCGATTGGTGGAATATAAAATCGCAGCTCAGAAGCTGCTCACGATCACGACCGGCTAAAAAGAAAGATGTCAAAACAAATGTCATTTGTCTCCTGGAGGTGAATAGCGCTGTCGCAAAAGATTGGAACGACAAGCGTAGCAGTAAAAAGTAGCGTGGAAGGTTTTGAGCTGAAGCATGACTTTGATTTTTTATTTTTTTGCATCACGACATTTAAAATTAGTCACTCGTTGACTACGGGTTCATTTTTTGGACATGCCGTAAAAGAAACCTTTATTAATGTATTATACTACCACATGATTTAAAAATTTAGTCGATAGCACTGCCATCCCAATGAAGCATCATTCTAAGGCATAAAGTCATAATTCAAGTGTAGAGACCTTTGTTTGCCCTACTATTGTTATCTTGGTCAAACTTTGTACCACTAAACTATTCAAACACCCTACAAAAATGTTTTGTACAGAACGGTGTGAAAAAATTGTTAGGCAAATTCGGTCATAACAAACTTGTCGTCAACCAACCAACCCGACATCAAACAGACCAAACAACAAACTTTCATGCGCCGTCGGCCAGGGACATAACACAACCCACGGTCAGGCGTTTGGACATCGTACTTGTTTTGTTCTTAGCCATTTGAGCCCGCTCAAGGTTGGTGGATAAACATCCGGCGGAAAAAGTAACGCTGGAACCGGGCGGGTACATGCGTGTTGCTAGAACTGTGCGCAAGAAGATATTGCACTTCCAACTATTTCGACATCAAATCACCGTTATGAGTGAGCTCTTATCGTCTTTCCGGGACGTTATCTGATGTAACGTAGTACCGACGAACGTGTTATCAAGTGGGATCCAGCTAGTGGTGCAAAGCTCAATATGAGAAAAGCTCAAATCAACATTACCCCATTTAAATCCCAAAACGACCATTAGAATATTTAATATGAACAAATTTCAAACCATTCTTCTCTATTTCACACCCGCAGAAGTCTAGAATTGATAGTCCTATGCTTCAAACAACAATAAAACTACTTTATGATCTCATCATCGAACAATCGGTTCCGACCGAAAATGTGTGATTTCATTCGCTCTCGCGCCAATGAAAGAGTATTAAAAAAAGAATTGAAGGCTTTAGGGCACACGATGGACGTTTGTTGACTCATTAGTAAGTTACCGGATATAAGTAACGAGGTCCAGTTGGCGCCATTGCATTCCGTCAGTCTACAATAAGTCTTGTTGTTCTACGTGCTTCAGCAACAGAATTACCACCATTCGTATTTGGAGTATAACGGATAGTCCTATTCTAAAAGTGTCTCTCTCGGAAAGGGGGTACACCATTTTTGGGAAGGTTGGGTGACATGACAAGCGTTAAAACAAATTGTGCAAGGCATTTGATTGCCTCAGAAAGAGGAAGTAGCAATTAATTCGACCCGTTTTAGAAACCTCCGTGAAATAATCGGTTAACACCTAACTGTGTAGAGAATTGAAACAATTGAACTCAACGTTCTTTATTTCTTCGTCAAATGCCACTACCGTGTGTAACGATACAACCTCTTAAGGGCATCTTAAAGCCTGAAAGTAAACACTGAGCAAAACGAATGACATCAACGACCGAACAAGCAACGAGCCACACGGTACTGCGGATGTGCTCCAGCGATGAATATTGTGTCCGTTTCCTTGTTTAGTTCTTCTCTTTCTCTCTCTCTCTCTCCTTCGCACAAACACTCTTATTTTTCTTTTTCACTTTACCTCACCCGCATAACCTTTGGGGTGATATTGGAAAGAACAATCCCCAAAAATGACACACAAGCACGAAGTCAGAACAACCACCGGAGGTTCATTTCGTATGCATGAGCTAACGTTCTGACATTGGCTACGACCTGTACACAACAACAAAAAAACACGCAACATTATGCTCCACCACGGGTAATAGGAAGCACAAAAGGCACATCACGTAGTTGCGAGTATTTTCATATACTATGCCCTTTTTGCCTACCAGGAGACTGACCAATGTAGCCGGAAGATATTATTGAGTCTCTATAATACTATCCCCTCGATACAACTTATATAAGATTTAATTGCTCTCCAAGTCATATAGTCTACTCCAGTAAGAAATTTCTTTACAAAACAAATGATCTTTGAAATTTTGATCACCAAACCACGACCTCGATCGAGTGGTGTTTTAGTTACTGTTGCACGCTGCTAGAATTTTAATCCAATTTTCACATAAAATCCCACCTTCACACATGAAACAGCCATGCATGAAGCAACTCTATGCCACCTTTTGCCAGTCACTACAACATGAAACAATACACACCAAACGTATACTTCCACCCAAAATAATCCGATGGCATCGACAAAACAGTTCCTGAACCAGTTTTTTGACAAATCCGTAACGATCGTTTTCCTCTTGCACATTTCTGTCCCCGCTGGTGGATTTGAAGAAGAGGAAAAAACTGCCAATCTGTCTCTACTCTTCCAATGCCGGGGAGATGAATATTTATGAGCACGACACAGCATTTATCGATTAATGACCACCGGCTGGACAGAATGTTTGAAAAGGCTGTTCGTTGGTACCTTTCTTCCGGATCGTGATTGGGCTAATCTTTCCCCCACTAGCCACCGCAGCTAAGTACATTTACTGCAGCTGTCGCGATTGCGACCGGTCCCATGTGTTATGAGGCCGGTCCCACTAACCCGTGCTTCATAACCAAAATGTCACCAACGGTTTCTTGGAACGAATTTTCAAAAACGCTTTTTCTTCATGTTTACCCGACCATATGTGTGTTCTACTGTCTAAGCACTGGTGGGCCAAAAAGGAGTCATTTTCCATCCATTATTTGATCAACTCTCAACTTGCGCATAATACCAACGCTTCTTGGAGCGAAACGTCTCTCTCTCCTTCTCTGTTGACCGGACCGCAGACCCCAACCAGACCTTCACGTTCAAACAAATATTCCGATGTACCAGCTCCAGTCGGTTGAAGGGACTCGTACACCGGCAGATGGCACGGTGCCGAACAAACCTCGTGCTGTTCAGGGCTTGGGCTGTGGGCTTGTTTACCTTCCCACACCCAAACTGGGACTTCCGAGGTTCCGGAATTGTTGGGAGGTCTGTGTCGGAATAGTGGTGTCATACCCTTGTTTGCTCTACACTCTGACCTGCCGATAATGCTCCACCAAGTGGGTGGGAAACATGTTGAGCTGAGCTGCATAATTATCGTTTGTTAGAACTGCAGTCGCACAGTTGCGCCATCTTTTCACAATGTGGCCAGTTATTACCACGCACACAAACGCAGCCATTGACGTGGCTGGTTCCGGTGTTCCAAAGAATAACGCTCTTAAAAGTAAGAATATATTCTTGTTCCTATTGCAACTACCGAAGTACACGCAGATCTAAACTTATCTTCCACATCTTGCCTCAAAGACAGCATCCGGTTTCGATACTGCTTCCTTCTTGCAAGATGAAGCGTAAGTTCATCAGCGTTATTCAATTAATAAGCTCTTTCTTCTCTTTTCTCTCCAAAACAATTTATTAACCATTATGCCCACCATTAAGACCCACGCGAATGGTGCAAATTTTGTTGACCTCCGTCGAACGTCGGAGCGAACATTACCGACTCCCTAAACTTTCTACCACCACCTGGGTCTGTTTTCTGCTTTATGCTACACTTTCATGCCCGCAATTGTAATTCTCGCTGTCACCGTTTACTTTCCAATTGCCTTCACCCTTTCCGCAAGGAGCTCCACCGTATTCGACAATGTCAATATATAATTCCGTGTGCATTGGGCATAGTACTCCTACGCACCGTTCCGTACGTTGTGGTACGTGACAACGGGTGGCTTTTCATGAATCGAGGGCAAAGCTTCGAGAAGACGCTTGACAATAAGGGAGCCTCGGAGAAACCGTACTTACCGGTGAATGCTAGTGAAGAAGTACACGACAACTAGGCGCCCCCGGGAAGGGCAATTCTGGAGCCTTCAAACCTACACACACAGAGAAAAAAACCTTCCCTGAACAGCAGGAGACACGGATGGAGAAGACGATACGTTCGCTACATCACAATCCGAAGCTGCATACAATTGATGTTATATCGGCTCGTTATGAACTCCGACAGAGCAGAGGATGTCCGCTGTACCTCCCACGGGTGTCTGGTGGTCTGGGACCGTCGGGTACCAACCGCAGGCAGACGGGAAGGACCAATAACGACGGGCCCATCTTACAGCTTGATCGCTTTGTTGGGGTGTTAATTCCATTAGCATAAGGAAGTTGTTCTCCAGCCAACAAAGCATCATCGTCCGTAATCTCCCGGGTCGAACAACGGGTCGAAAAGGGGCACAACACGTTAGAGATGAACTAATGAATCAAACTAATCTACCGTGAGGGTTGCCACGTCACAAAGAATATAAAACATTCATAAAGAGACGTGTAATTCCACACCTTTAGAACGTTACCTTCCGCGCGGCCGCTACAAGATCAAGGCCCACCAAATCAAGACTTACAATGTAATGAGATAAAGGAAAGCAAAAAAAAATGCGACCAAGGGCGTTAGGAACGCGAGGAACGGCCGAGGTATCGAAAAACCAACCATGTATCGACCTGCACCTGAGTGCAACGTGCATCGTGTGTAAATTGTGTGCATCGCCCGCAAACACGCCGTCGGAGAATGGTTTATCGGACATTGGAAACACACGACAAACAGTAGAACGCGAAAGAAGTGTGTAAATAAAGCGTTCCCGGTATGTTTTTTTTTCACTTTTAGTAAAGAAAGTTTCCCTCGGTCTCGGTCAGTGTGTGCTGTGAGAAATATCGGTGGGTGGTAGGAAATAGAAAAAAAAACAAACTCAAATCGCCCTCACAGCAATATGTGAAACAAGAGGAATTTACACCTTTAAGTTGGGCTTCTTGGTGAGTAGCTTATTTGGGTGCGCTCCCGGGCAACGTCTTCAATATCACGTGTGGAAGATATTTAAGAGGTTTTATATTGTTGCTAGTAAACACTAAGAGTAAACAGCGTATAAAACGATAGTTAACATAACACATATGCTATAATGAATTTAATCATCGTACGGTTCGTTCGTTACAACCGTCAGAGATAGTTTCGTCTAACGAAATGAAGGAAACTCCCAACCCCGCTCGGGACAATCGCAAAGAGGCACACTCTTCCGTAGGCGTCGATTAATGAAAAGCATGGTACAGAAAAGCACGATACACACACACCACCACTATACGGCGCCCGTACAAGATTGAATTCGCAATCAGCAATCGTTTGTCAGCTCGATCCATCAAACCAACAATACACCGAAGCGTATGGAACTGACTGGCCAAAACAGAACCCCTACCTGCCACGCCGGAGGACGATGCCGCGCAGCATCCAGGGTCGTGGGGGGCGCCTACGCAAAATAAGCAAATGAATCCGCTGGCGACGGAGCTTATAACCCGGGGTCTCTAACGCGCAGTAAAATATACGCCTGCCCACAGAAGGTGCGCACAACAAGCACACTTCAGGCTTCAGCTAACTGGCAAACTTGTTCGACGGGTTGTGTTGACTTCCCAGCACAGTGATCGCGCCCCGTCATGAGATGATCACGCGGGATGTGTGGCATCGATATTTTTGAAGTCATAATTTTTCGTAATAACCATCCGAATGGACAATTTACCGCCATGATCGATCGAACGTCGGATGGGAAAGATCACCGGAGCATCATTGGGCTTTGCCGAGGCTTGCGAATCATCAAGCGCACTTTAACCCATAAGTTATTGTTAATTTATACCGCCAATTGGCAACATACCCGATTGAGTTACCACGCGCGCCGCGCCCTGTACCGCGCCCTCCTCCACTGATCATTGTTACATGAGTCACAATAAAATAAGTTAAAATATTAATCCTACTAATCGCTTCGGTACACTTCAACACCAACCACAAGCACGCCTGTTCGGTTTGATTCGTTCTCTTGATGTCATCATGATCGTGGATCTGGATGCATCTGTGTTCTAAAGGTGACATGTTGCCAACAAATAAAATGCACCCAGAAGGGTAAGCTGAGCAACAAAAACTTGACAAGAAATCAAATCACACAACGGAAAAGCGATTTAAAAAAAAGACACACACACACGGACACAATAAAACTGACAGGATAAAAACAAAGGATTTCAATCGGTCCCAAGCGACGAACCGACGGAAGTTTCCCAAAGAGGAAAAAAAAGATACTTTAACGATAATTAAGGCTCTTGAACGAAGCAAAAACCATGTCATCGACGTACAGCAATACTAACGATCATGCAATCCATCTCCAGAAAGGAAACCGTTTTTCCGTCGATACTCAATTCAAAGCATAGAAACAACAAAAAATAATGAATTGTCCCACGACATACCACCGCAAAACCAAAACAAAAAAAAAAGCAAATTGTATCGGAAATTCGGGCCCAGGGGTTAGTGTCCGAAACGGCGGCACATGATACACGATACAGCCAAACGATCGGGTCGAGTTTTTGTGCGTGTGCGGTTTCGTCATCGAAAGTGATGCCGGTGTTGTGACAAACGTTCGTTTGGGACGGGGATGAGACAGAAAGGCGCAAAAACGTGTGCTTCGACGGAGCAGCGGGTCGGAACCGAAGCGAAGAAGACACACGCTTACCCTTTTTTGTTGTTGTCCAATGCATCGGCACTGTCACGGTAGGCAAGGCTTCATTCTACATGCCCTTTCGATGTTTCTTAGAACCTTTTCCCGCTAGCATAACGACCGATCACGTTCGTTGGGACGACGTAGGGTCATCATTCAAACGGAAAAGAACGTTCACACAAATTGATGGCAGACAGCCAAGGAAGTGGCCGGGAAACGCTTGCAGAAGCATAGGAGTGTTCCGGTTCAAAACTAAACGCTGCATGGATGGAAAATTATTATTGTGCTTTGTTAAGCAGAAAAACGACATACCAGGACAGTGGACGGTAATGAGATGGTCCGCAGAGCCTCAAACAATACACCGCACTTCCGGTACGACGAAATTCAAATGGACACTCGCAAGCGGATGTATGTATGCGAGGGTTTTGTCTATTTGATTACGACCCGCCCGCAATCGGATGTTTAACGTGATTATGTTATTCGATACAGCAACGCATGCAATGCCTTTCGAGTTTTCCATTACTAGATTAATCAATCTAGAATAGGTTTTACTCTCATTTAACAACAGTAAAAGATTTATTGGACATTCGTCCGTTATCTAAATGTGATTTCAAACCTTCACTTTCCTGTTGTATAAATTCCCCTTCATAGCCAATTCGTTTGACATGGTACCAATTTTATTGGTACAATGTGAATAAATATAAATTTTCTTCAAAAACTACATTCGCCAGCAATAATACTAAAAACACACACACACACACCCACACACCAGCATAATGTTTCACGTGAAGCGCATAAGTTCGAAATGCGCCCTTCACCCTTTACTTGCAGGTTCGACACACGCACGCTGCCGCTGGTTCACGTAACATATCGGATTTCATTCACGCGGTAAGCCGACGCCAAAGCCGTGAGTTGGAATGACAGAAAAGCCGAACGCGTAGCGTGCGTAGGCCGACTGAAACGCCTGTTTTACCGTCATCCCGCTTATGCGCTGCAACGCCACACAGAAGAGGGTAATGAATACCCTACTCCCTTACCCCAACGTTGGTCGAAAGTCGGTTTTTGTTCCACCTCTCGAACCAATTGGTTTCACCGTCGCAACCGATCACTTCCCTTTCGCCAGAGACTAAACGCCGCCTTTTTTCCGCCTGCGATCGGCATCGCAATAAATCAATCCGTCAAAGACACGAGGCAGTTTCGATCTCCGCGAAGAAGCGCTCCTCTTCTGCTTGGTGGCGTATTTTGCTTCAAAAAAACACAGAAATGATGGAAACGCACCAACCGAAGACAGTCCGCGCTGCGTGATGTGATTAATTTTTACGACTTTTCAAACACTTTCCCTCCCGTAGACGTCGAGACGTGCGCGATGGGTAAGATGAACTCATCTTCAGCTGCATTCGGTGCTAGATAATCGCTTCAAGGACGGCAAAAGGCTTGAAATATAGTAACAGCAAAGCAAACACGTGTGAGTAAATAGTACACCGCCCGTGGTAACCGAGATGCATCGCAAAACGACTAATTATGTTACCTCACTCATGACAGGTAGTGTGGCCGTGCGGACTACGACAGCAGGTAATTCGTTGATGGATGTGAGTTCAAACCCCATTTGAGGTAGTAAGAGAATAAAATTATATACAGAGAGAAGAAGAGAACTCTTCTTGTTTGTTGTGTGTGTGTGTGTGTGTGTGTGTGTGTGTGTGTGTGTGTGTGTGTTCCAATCGTTAAAAACAGGAATCCCAAAATTTGCTTACATCATTCATCCGGCAAACAAATTCTCCTAACCTACATCTTACAATTCAGTGTGTGCACCTGTTGATTCAGCTGCTTCCTGAGCATATACACCTACACCAAGCATGTTTCGTTCCAACATCGAAACCAATCCATCAAATCAATAAAAACAGTTGTTTTTGAATGCTTTAAGCTAATCACAAAACAACAGATGAAGCGTATGGGTTAGCTTTAATTAGTTAAAATGCATTTTTTAATTTCTCAACCAACATCCCAGGGAGCTCAATTGAATGCATCTTGAGTGATGGTAAAATAAATGCAACATTGAGTAATATAAAACAAACATTTCGAGGTAAACTAAAGGATGAATTCTACCTTCCTCCAGTGGCAAATGCAAATGTCATCGAAACGAGCCGATCATTGTCGATCAGCGGCGATCTGATTGATCACTTGATATACAATGGAGGAAAAGCGAGCTCACTCCAAAGGTAAGGAATTCGTGAGCCAATTGCAGGAAATTGACCACCGGACCATGTACAACCCGGGACGGAACCGACCCAACAATTGCACACGAGTCACCCGACCACATTGACGGGACACACATTCTCGAACGGTGAGCAACACGACGATCGACGGTCGTGCTGATTAATTCAACGGGTATTTCGTTTCGTTCCTTGTTTGCGAAAGGGCGAAAGATTTACTCTTCCGACGATCTTGGTGAGCAAACGGCATCTCAACGTCGCAGTCGTTTGGTTGTTCTTTGTTTTGTTGGCGCCCTTACTGACGTTTTTAGCGAGTCGGAGCCTTCTAGGGGATTTGGATGGAAAGGGAAAATGGAAGGCAAAAGAATGGTGATGAACGTCTGCTGCAGCTGGGTTGTGCTACTACAGTGTGTGCTCTTTTTTGTACACTGATGATGGATTAATAACGTTCATGCTACAATTTTTGGGTCTCTTTAAGAGCTTCCCATCCTGCCATACCATCATACATCTTTGTTGCTTAAATCAAAGCATATTGTATTTTGTACGACGAAGATCACTGTAGTCGTAATCTTACGACGCGAACTGTACATCTTGTTGCCATGACTTTTGCCTCATGAACTGCCGAGTTCTGGCACAATGAAACATCACTCACCGTTGCGTACTGTCCACTCCCAAGATCACCTCTGCAAGACGCCCACTGGTCAGTGCAGACGACAATTTGATAGAATGCAGGCCGACACCGCCAACGTCGTCTGCTGCAGCAGAGCAGCAGCTGCGTGCACAATCGCTCAATCTGCATCAATAAAATAAAACTAAACGAATCGAGCAATCGAGCTGTGGACGTGCACTTCGAGGTTTTAAGTGTCGAACCTTTGCCATGACGCCAAAGCATCTTCCGCTTCTAGAAAAACAACAACTACTCAGAGCACAAACTACAGTGCAATGTCTGTGCCCGCCTGTAAAGTTGTCCTCAATTATGACGGTTGCGTTGGTGGGCAACTGATGCCAATTCTCTTGCTACATGGACACCACATGGTGGTGTGCCCATGGTGGGCAAATTAAAATGTAGCAAACTAACGTGCGACTCCCACACGCTCACCGAGTACCGAACGGTCGTTGCGTGATGTGACTGATGGTTTGTGGGCGATCAGGTTGGACCAGTTTGGCGAAATTAACATGCACAAAGCAAGCCAAAGTTTTCGCATACATTCGAATATGACGAATGGACCCACCACTGCGGCTAGTGGAACGCAAGTAGCTTAATTGACTCCGTCGGCTATTGGGGGATGCGGCGTGTTTTAGCGATTAATTCCAGCGCTTAGAATCATTCGCAACGTTGCCGACAAAATAATATGACATATTAACGACAACGCGCCAAAACCTTACGAAGGTGCGGAAAAGTTGCCGTCGGAAGGCTTTGTGTCTTCTCGTAACTCCACGTTAATTAATTTGTTTACGATCTTATGCAGTAAATACCAGTCGATACTACCAAGGCGTTATTCACATTTTAAAGTTATGGAAGTAGTGCATTATTGTAATAATTGTTGTACTCTTATACAACTATTCCTCTACTGCACAATATCGCTTAACAAACTGTTGTGGACAATTAACAGGTTGTCGGTTAGGCCATTACCTCATTACGTAAGCAATGGCTGATGGCGCTCTACATATGGTAAGATATTATGCAGAAAACTGGCTGAAGGTCGACTTCATCCAGTGACTTGACACACAGAAAACTTGGTTGGTTAAGCTAACTTATTAAATGCTAGCAAAAAAAGATGACTTTTTATAGAAAGTTGTTATTTCTCCCTTATGTTCCTTTCTTCTTGTAAACTTAATACCATCTTGAAGGCACAAAAAACACACACACAAAAGTGTTCCGAAAGGGACGTGACATTCGGTCAGTAGCATTAGGATAACATCAATCAACTACTTGCCAGCAATTTGCCAGATGCGAGCATCACCGATAAGCAAACATTCGAACTGGACCATCGTTATCTAATCAAACAGGATCGTTTATATTGACTACCGTATCCCACAGCCAAGCAAACCCATTTCCAACCGAAAGCCGATCGACCAAACCATCCAAAGGTATTGAATAGCATTAAGCGAGCAAAAACTCGCCCATAAAGTATCGTAAAATCCGTTTAAAAAAAAAAACATTAAGCTACCCTGCCGTCAGCAGCAGACCACCAGCGTGCATGCTTCAGTGCCATATTAATAGCGTTTACACCTCCGCGAACACGAGCTCCAAACAGTCGTCGCGAACCATTCCTAACTCTGCTGGAATTGCGTAACCTTTTTTTGTTCCTGCTACTAATACGGACACTATCGTTGCTTCTTCTATCCTAATCGTTTCGTCGTCCAGCCTCTTACCGAAATACCAAAAATTATTAATGCTCGAATTTCTGTCCCGCCGCTTCTCGGGATCGGGAGAATCTCCCGATGTGTGATTCAAGGTGAGGCATTGAAATTCCTATCCTTTACTCGTGTGCTAAGTATTTCTACGAAATTTGCTTTTTGTTTTGCCCCCCAAACATTTGCCGTACAACATCGCTAAGCCGGTGAGGCATAAATCCCAATGTTAAGCGAATAACAGAGACAACCATCTATCCAAGGATGTTCAAGATTAAAACCCATCCACGTTGCATCTCAGCCGCTAATTTCTGCATATTCGTAGCTTTAGGATCGATTAAAGACGATAATGAGTGTCATAAATTGTGTTATCCACCCAACCGGACCGCTCTCTAGCCGCTCTTCTCATTTGCATCTTGGGTTTCGCTTTTCTTCTCTCTCGCTGACGCTTATCAACGAAGCCGAAAAGAAGCCTATTTTAAAGCGACAGATATTAATGACAACTGCTGCCCAAAAATGGATGCCATTACGGTCGGCGAATATCGCTTGCAGGCTCATTTAAGCCACATTATTAGATCACAAATGGTAGGATCGGGATGGATAAGATGGAGTGCTAGCAAAAGCGATTTGACATCAGTCATCCTGACCTCGAGTGGCCGCTTGATTCCAGTTTTTTTTCCATCGACAATGTTTTCCCAGAACCATATCCATACGTATTCAAATATTGAAGCGAGTCCCCTTACATGGACACATTGGCACATAAATTTTGCCGAAAAGATTATTCGGAATGGAACGCTTTCTACATAAAACACACTATTCAAACACACCCTCTCAAACGGGCTCAAATGTGAAAGCCGTTTGCCGAGAGGTTTAGGATCATCTCCGTGGCGATCTCGGCGCTGGACGATGTCTGTCATACTATGGTCATAAATATGTTTCCTTCTAAACTGTAACACATAAATCTTGCTCCGCATTTAATGTATGCAAAGGTATGAAGGTGACACATTTTGTGCCACTAGACGACTATAGGAACTAACAGTTATTACCGTATTCATAAGCTGTTTTGGAAACTGAACACGTTAAATCGGTGTCTAATGGAGAGATCTAGCTACAATGTAGACGCTGGAAAACAGGACAGACGGCCCGAATTGTAATTACTTTTTACGATCTTCCGTACGTACCTCGTGTGAGCGAACGAAACTAGAGATCGCTCTGATAAGTCGGTTTAGATGCTCGATCATAACGAACTGGTATTATAAATTCTCCAACAGTTAACCAGTGCAGTAGCACCGCCTCAATGTTTTCGCCATAAATATAGATAATCACGAAATTTATGTTCATTTGTGCACCTTCCGAAGTCAATCCAGCAGAGGCTTTTTTTTCCTCCAAACAATGATCAGTTGCCTACTATTAAGTATGCGCGCCGTTGGGAAAGTCAAACGATTTATCCAACTCTTTTCCAACATTTATCACACATTCGATCCAGCAATCGATTTCGTGTTTTGTCCTCTCTCTCTCTCTCGATCAAATATTTTACATTCAAATAAACGCTTTAGTTACCTTGGCAGCGCGTAATACGAAGGTACAGGTCGTGTCACCATACTTGGTAAACAATTGGCCTCAGCGCAGCCAAAGCTCTTATGCAAAGAGCATACGCATG
Organism: Anopheles marshallii; assembly: GCF_943734725.1. Lineage (NCBI taxonomy): Eukaryota > Metazoa > Arthropoda > Insecta > Diptera > Culicidae > Anopheles > Anopheles marshallii. Next base: position 81,630,639 of record NC_071327.1, read on the forward strand.
CTGTCGTGTACGTCTCGATGCCGACCCTTTCCACCGCAAGATGCACTTCTTTTCCATGAGACTACGCGTAGCGGTAGGTAGAGAAAGAGATGAAAGGCAAACATCTCTAACTAGTTTCTCCACCGTTGAGCCTCGTGCCTGAGTGCTTTTAAATCACAAGTCTTTCCTTGCTTCATGCAACTCCCCTGTCAACGTCCAGTGTGGTAGCGTAGTGTGGCAAAGCGGACAATTCCATCACGCACAAGCGGTAAGTTCTTTCACGAACTTTACTATCAATTTACCACCGTGCTATTCTTCGAGAGTGAGAGCTTCTTGCAAGTGCCCTTTAAAAGGGGCCCAGTAAATCTCAAACCTCCATATAAGGACACTTAATCCACCGTACATGTCAACCGCCTTTATTTCTAGTGGGACGAAAGTGAAAAGGGTCCAAAAGAGTTAGACGTGGCGGTGCAATGCGTCGCCCATGATGCATGTGAGATCTTATCAGTCCCAGCATCGAATGAAGAGCCATGAAAACGGACCAAAAAAAAAAACAGCCATGGAATGGTCCAACATTGGTGCCCAACTCCCTAGGGAGGATAAGAACACGTTGTTGCTTCGTGGCGTTTCTGCGTTTCAGTTCGATCAAGCCAGACGCGTAATCCATGCTGGTTCCACAAAATCTAGGTCTCCCGCGTTTGTTTGCTAAACACCACCGTCCAATGGTCTGAACGGTCCTGTCTGCGAGCGGTGAACAGCGGGTGGGCCAAGGAAACTTTAAGCGAACCACGCATACCACAAAACGCCGACCATCTCCACCGGGTAATCCAATGCGACAAAGCTACGGGAAGCTTGGCAAAGTACCAACCCCACACCAAGCCACCGCACAGCTTGATCTATTGTTTGGGGAAATTTACATCCACACTCAGGAATGCAGAAACGTTGTAGTAAGTCGTCCGGCCCAAGCCTTAGTTGCTACGAGTGTCTACGGATACACAGTTGGCTACAACGCGCACAATAAACTGACCCCACTCGGGTCAGCTTAAGGTTAGAGGATGCTTCAAGAAAGGAAATCACTAGATTCCACACTATCACTGTGGATGTCCTCCAGTGCCAAAACGTTTCTTACCTTAGCTACATCGGGACAGTCATGCCGAACGAGGATTACCCCAACTACCAACAGCCATCCAAACCAGTCAATCCGATTTAGACGTAAGCCCCGAAACCCTCCACAAAACTAAACCAGTTGGCAATTCGGCTGTTCCGATGTGGTACACTTCGCTCCAAGTTATTAGTCGGCAGTCGGTAATGATATACCGAAAACTTGAATCCACCCGTTCCACCAGGCCCGGCGGCTCCGGTAGCCCCGCGGTGCTCGTAATGTCCCGGACATCTCGAAATGCTGGCGCTTTCAAATAGACATCGCGACGGTGAACGCCTCTGACATGGCCAGAGAAACTCATGATGAAATCGTGTTTCAACTCCAGTCGCACGAGTCGCCCACGCGCTGACTGCCTCCGGTGGCTATAAATTTGTTCGCTATTCGTAGTGATCGCGCGCACCTCTTGCTCGATCCCTAAACGGCGATCACTGGGAAATGGGGACGACGTTGTAGTCATCATCATTGCCATCATTATCACCGCTCACTGCGACATCGGACCGTTGCGATGGGCAATGATCAAACGACCAGCAAATGTAGCAAAGGAATAGGTTCTTTTGCAACCGTGTGTTCTCAGCCGCTTGATTCAAGGGCCCTTTGATGGTTTTCAATGTGATCAAATAAATGAAGGAATTATGACCAGGCAAGAGTGTGGACTATCATATTTGAACTTCAATCAGTGCTATTTTTGTCTATAGCGTACAACCGGGAAGATCAACTACTCAGCTGTAGATATTATACGATCGATTCCGTTTGCTTACCACTCCAAACATACATCAACTGCATCATCAAACCCGATGCATCCGTACCTTTTATAAATGTTCCAGCATGCCACACATCAAATAGTCGACGTAGAATCTTACGCTGTCTAGACACAACATCCCGCATACCGCAAAAGTTATGATCCTGTGCTCGGATCGAAATGTGGGCTAACCTCACACATCTGGTATCGCTTTCAAATAGCACGGCGGAGAACGCTTTGCCCACTACCCACCCGAAAATATGTAAGGCGGACGAAGCAGATCGTTCCGGTTGCAGCCGGGGTCTCGTAACTTTGTACTGTTTTGTTGCGCATCGAGCCGCAAGATGCGATAGTTTACGATCGATTCCTCTCGGGGGCGATCGGAGAAATGGGAAATGGACCTACCGCTATGCAGTTCCGAGCAACAGCGGATGGAAGATTAATGTACTGCCCATGCATTCGGGTCGTATGGAACGCATTATTGGTTAGGCATGTGTGCTTTGACTCTAGTGTGCAATTTGATCGGTGATTTAGTGTTGCTGTTCACCCGACTTTAGACTCTTGAATTAAATGCTAAAAGTGCTGGTGGTGATCTTTCTTCAATTTTGGATGTCTATAACTCCGATCCAAAACTTCAGACCTACTCCAAAACTTTCGTACAAAACGTTTCGATGAACACCAAGAAGCCTTACAGATGCTCCAAACTCAAAGAGCACGAACACAATCCTTATTTACAAACAATCGCTCGCGAGCAAAATGAAACATAATTCCTTCTCCTCCCAATTGCCCCATTTATCCCTTAGCTTTGTTGCTTTACGCAGGCTGCTCGAGCGTCAAGTGTGTAATAATTGGTAACTGTTGCTGCCCCAGAACATCAGCATCGTTGTATAAAAGTGGGAGCGCCCCTTAAATGGAAAGCCACATCGGGACCGCGTACCGGCGTACATATGACAGGGACACGGCCAAGATAGCAACAGTAGAAGAGTGCCGTGTCAGCATCCCATCTCGCAAACCATAGCACAGCATTTTGAATAATGTCCCCCACATGCGTGTGTTTGTGTAGTTTTCTCATCTCCCAAAAAAAAACAACCCCACAGCTACGTACCGAATCAGACTACCCGTTGCGATCACCACCCCAAAGGAAGCGACCGCCACCGGCTGGGTGTGGAGAGTGTTGAATTGATTCTTTTCCTTTTTTCCAGCATTTTGATTGTCACATCTCGGATCTCGCAGTGACCATCGTGGGCCGCTCCTTTTCGATTTACAATGTAGCTTTAGTTTTTATTTCATCGGCTATCGGAAAAGCAGACCATCCGCAAGGGGATGGTCTCCCGTGTTCGGTTCCGTACCTCTCGCGGGACACGTCAAGAAGTGGCAACAAAACAATGACATTTGTCACGCTGTAATGGCACTGCGAACAGGCTGTTCCGCTGGGAACTTTCGTCTGGACATTCAGAGGAAACCTCCTACCGAAGCTTCCCAACAGAGCGTGCTGTTTCGTGTATGTATGAATGCATACATCATCGTCTCACTCGTAGCGCGAAGCCGATGGAAAAGTTATTCGAGGTGGCGACGAAACATACGATCTTCGTTCCTAGAACCAGAACTCCCAGAGCAAGAATTCTTTTATGGAGATGCAAGAACTGTTGCCGTTGTGAAATTTGAATACAATGCACCGATCTATGTTGCGGAAGGGCTGAGCGACTCGCCAATGTCGGGTGACAAATTCGATCGGTGACGACGAACCAATATGCCCGCAAACTCCGTAAGAACTCCGCTACATAACCGTCGTGTGTGCTGGTTGGAAAATAGTTCTCGTGCGTTACTCTATGCTTTAGAAAACGTACAGCAAACGAGGCGCCGCTCTCGCCGACGGTTCTACTGGCAAAAAGGGGTAACGACTTATTTGAATAACAATAAAACCATCCAGCGGAACGTGAACGCTCATTCAGAACGGAAATATCGCGTCCACTGGCATGCGGTGGGTATGCGCTGCATTACGCTGGTGTGGTTACAGAGATCACTAGGCTAGAGCACATACTCACACACACACCCCGAAAAAAGGGGAGCTCTTGCAATTAACAACAATGGATCTTTGCTGTGCTGTTGCACTCGAGCATGATTTGGAGCATGTGAAGTAGAGCTTTGCAGATGAATCTATGCTGCGCTGTGTAAAACGACAAACCCTGCACACACCCTTTTTCGTTCATAATTTGACCCATTGTCTGAGGCTTTGAAGTTTGTTGCACCAGCATTAGGCATTAGCTCTTTTGGAACACTAGTTTCGAATTTGGTTCTCTTGAAAAGGTCTGAATCTTCTCGATTTCTCAATAGCAATAACTTAGCATTTTGCCCTGTATTTTGACACCCTGGTTTTGGGATGAAACGACCGATAACGCACCTGATCGTGGACGATGTTGGGACAAATGGAATGTAAATTTTCCCATTTCCAAAGCATCCTTTCGATCAAGCACGGTATCGGACAAGAGTCCATTCTCCAACGAGGCGTTACAAATACTCTCCAACGCGTCGGCAGTGGTGACACACATTGTAACTGACTAAAGTTTTACTAATCCAAAAAGGGATCCCAACACACGTTCGGACCAATGTTTCCAATCAAATACGCATAAGCTACAATTAGAAACGGGCCAGCTGCAGCTTGTGAGGTTAAAGCCATTTTCTCGAAATGAAAAATAAATTACCAGATCTCACATTCGCCGCCCCGGTACCACCACCGGCCAGACAGCGCGCACTACTGGCCCGACTTGGGTAGCGTACCGCGGGATCCCGAAACTAATGAAAGCAATAAATTGACACCCGCGATAACACACATTCTCGACACTCGGCGAACCGACAAAAAAAAAGCATAAAGGGCCAGATGATACAAAAAAAGAGAAAGAACGGAAAGCGCAATGGAAAAGAGCTGGTTACTTTGTCTACCGACCGCAAACCCAACGTATTGGTCTCCATTCGCTTTTGCTGGAAGTGATGACAATGCACCGTGACGAGACAGTTCTTTGACGGCACAACAGTAACAGCCGCTGCATTATGCACTTTCCTTCGGTGATGAGAACGGACTTGCGCAGCGGACTGAAGCTAAAAAGTTGAAGACGTAAGCAGAGCTAACATGTTTTCCGCTATAAAACTGTCTGAATATCCACGACGACTAGAGTACGCCCGATATCGATCATATTTATTCTAGAGGATTATACTACTGTTACAAGATAGACGATTCAGGTATTGCATATTTACATTGTTATAATAGAATTTTCAATTATGAATATTAAAAAAAACACACACAAATTCCAACCGAAAAACATCCGTTCCAAAATGTGCTACCAGCAACACCACAGCAATACTCGACCATATCGGACATGCTCGATCTGGTAAGCTGACAAATCCCTAACGAGTCTCCAAAACGGAGGCACCCAACTTCTGTATAATCTTGCACTTGATCGATTCCAGCCTTCAATCCAGTCGGACCTGTCTTCCCAGACCGTTTGCTGTTAGATCTGGAACGACGGACCGTACCCATAATCAATCATCCTGCCAAATACCACTGAACAGACGACTGTTCAGAATGCGGAAGAATTTCACAATTCATATGTGGAACGAGTTTTGAGTCGAAAAATGGCCTTAAGTTGAGAAAACAATACGCAAAACTGAATCGCGGGTATGAAACAACAACGATTTCCACTATCTTTCAATTTCCTCTTCCAATGGCGAAATCAGCTGTAGGAAACTTCCGCCAGCCAGAATAAGATGTCCGCATCCTCCGCGACGAGTGCGCGGTCCTTGGTGTTTGGTGGTTTTATCAATTGGGTGTCATTTCCCGCTGGTAAGATTCGTGGTAAATAGAGACCAAAAATACGAGAAGATTAATTTCGTTTCCGATTACACTTCTAACCACAAAACGCGCACCAAAAAGCGCACCACAGGGCGAAGGCACGACGCATGATCAAAGCGATCATGCTTGGCGTATGATTAATTGTGTACGGATAGTGTCGATTGGTGTTTCGTACAATCTCCCGCCGGGGTATTAGTATAGCTTCAATGGGTTGGAACTTCCCCGTAGAAAGTTAGATATACCTCCCGTGATAACTCTGGATAGGACAAACGGTCATCGTCTATCGGTCTCGTCAGAGACTTTTGGTAGGCCGTATCATAGACAACTTATTTAAACCGGTAGCTGTTTCCTTGAAGGGCGTCTTTAAGCGTATACCGATCCTATATTCTCACAGATACGTATAAGAGCGTAACCGTGTCAACAGGTTTGTGAAATTGCTCCAATACGTCCGCGATCGCACCACGGCCTACACATCAACACCGAGGTGTCACGAATTCATACCCCGTGGGTAACAATTAGCAAGCAAGTGGAGAAACGACACACCACACCATCTCAACCCTGATCTCTAGAGGATCGTGCAAGGGATTTATTACTACCTATTAATCTTCCCTCTAACAAACGACGGTGTTTGAGTATCTCGTTACTGGATGATCGTTTAGAAGAAACATACCACGACCACCAGCATTCGCCAGCAGAAATTTTTTGCAAGCAATACAGCTGGACAACAAATCGACATATCGAACGCGTACAATCGATAAAATCACGGATGTCACTGAGAAAAACAGGCCTGAAATACACAGTTTAATTTTTCAATATAATAATCATTTAAATAACCTCCCACCTTCAATTCACGAAAGTAGCGATAAAAAAGTGCAATTATTTTAAAAAGCCTCCCGATGATAGTCACTAATGCTGAATGTTAAAAGCCCGCCTGTAATACCGCCCACGGCCAACGGTGGAACGAGTCTTGTCCGCGATCTTGACTCACTTTCCTGCGAAACGAGCGTCATGCGTGGGGGCATATAGGCATGGTGTCGTTCACAGGCTGCCACTTGAGCGAACGCAATCTGGAAACAGATACGTCTCCCACGCATACGGTTCCGAGACAATGTCCTCCAAGTGCTCGTCTAACGTCATCATCAGGCGGATAAAAGGACATACTTTGTAGCCGTAAACTGCACAACATCAGAAACATTTTCGATCGTCAGTCATCAACCTACGAAAACTACAGGGCGAATTATGCGAAGACTTCTTGTGCGTTCTTACCTTGTTTGAGGTTTCATCCTGCTGTACAGGTTATGATGCTGGTAACAACTGGAGCGTTGTATTATCGCTGGGAATTCATTCGTGCTGTTGAATACGCGTACGTTTCTTCGCTTTTCCCCTGTCCTTCTTTCAGAAGTGGTATTCCAACAGCGTTCCGAGTGTGTTCATATCGGTTGGTCTCAGTTCCTGCTACTGAGCAGCAAAGGAAAGTGATCCAAATATCCGAATCCCATTCACTGGACGACAATTTTAACAACGCCTACCGCCTGTTTAAAGGAGCTAAGGCCAGAGATCACCAGAGAAACCCGTGTAAAAACTACCCACAGACCCACGGAAAGATAAGCCACCGTAACGAAAGCTCATGAGGTCGTTTATTTTCTTGGGTATTTGGCCGTTATAATTGGAACGGCGCGAGGAGTTGTCGTGGGCACACTGAACCAAAAACCGGTAAAACAACAAAACACAGCACCAGCGCTACCAAACAAAATTCACACACGGCAACGAAATATGCTCCGCACCGAAACGTACCCTAAACGAGATCTTCTAAACCACCAATCTGGGTGCGGGTTTAAAATTCCGACAAGCTCTAAAGCCCTCTTGTTAAACTATTCGCACGGGTACCGAACGTGGTGGAGCAAACTTGTACAACACTTGCGACACTGCAATTCTGGAACCACACACGGCGACGATCTTTACCTTCTAGGGCAACGCACCGATAAGACCACTGATGCAATTATTCTTAAAGGCCGTCGTTGTTTTTGTTGATTTTTCACATAATCTTCACAAACAGCCAACAGGTGAGATCCCTTTTGGATCGTTGTAATTCTGCACCCTTTACACGCAACGACACGGCTAAAGTTTACATTTAAACAACTTTTCCACGTACTGAAGAGCTATGGTAAGACATTTACCAAGCTTTCTGCCGACATCTAGTCACCGGTGACACAACGCGATAATGCGCAACGCATACACGCGAGTTGTTTACTTTCGCTACGAACGCGTGCGGTCTCCGCTCGTTCACTCGATCGACTGTGATCCGCGACACGATCCGCGGCTGGACCAAACCATTCCAGATGTGAGTGTGTGCACTTTTGTTTTGTATGCTCGCTCGCGCTCTCTCTCTCTCTCTCTCTCTGGTTCTGCCTCTCTCGCTTCGACTTGCGCGATTATGCCTTTTGTTTTGTTTCTCTTAGCAGGGCTGCGTTTTTTACGCAAACAAACCCCCATTCCCTTTTTTGTCGTTTCACCCACACACGGGGTTCGGCGTGTTTCCTTTTGACTCGTTCTACCTACACGTTCATCCTACGCGACCTCCCGTCCTTCCTGTCTGCACCGGTGGTCTCTCTTTCCGTTCGTAATCCATCACGTTTTACCTCAACATTTCCGCCGTTTTTTTACTTTATCCTTCCTGCTTACTTATTCTCGCCTTTTTATCGTTTTGTACAATTCTTCCTTTCATTGTTGTCGCATGCTGCTCTTGTTGCTACTGTCGTTTTCTGAGGCAATCCTTCCCCCGTTCGTTTTTGGGAACCGGTTGACTGATCCCTGTCTGTTGTAACGGCTATTCTGACGATTTGGGTTATTTCCGAAATTTTCATTACCTCTGGAGCGCCTGTTCACGGTTGCGTGATTCCGGTGGGAAACCGGAAACGACACTTTGTGTGTGTAGAAGGACCTCATGCATGTGTGGACAAAAGAGAAAGATGAAATTTGAACAACGATTCCTCATACTGATAGCCTGCCCTAATGAGCCTTTTAAATGAGTTTATTTTAAAGGAATTAGAATTTTCACAAAAAGATCAGTATCGTTTAAATTAAGCTACGTTCTTTCGTCGTGTCGAATAAGATGGTGTTAGAATTGAAATGGTAATTTTATTGACTATTTATATAATTTTTAGACACTCATCAAACCATCGCTCCGACATCTCCATCAATTCCTCCCTCCGATTCATCTGCCGGAGGATTTATAAGCGCTGACGGGATGTTAAGCGTCTTACCCGGACAAAGTGCCTCGTACTGGTGCTTCAGACTCTCCAGCTCGAAGTTGCACGTTGCCAGCGCTGTACGCAATTCGCACAGTAACACCATATCGGATCGCAGCTCATTAAATGCTACACAGATCTCCTCGATTGGTGGTGGGTTTGGATCCACCTTAAACTCCTGCAGCGCCTGCTCAAGCGCTTTGGCTTTCTTTTGACCAACATTGGCCGGTAGCTTCATCTTCTGTGACCTCAGCGATACACCCGTGCCACGAAGATCGGTAAACTTAATGCCAGCACTCTCAACCGCGCTGACCACCGAATCGACCTTGGACGTGCGTGGCTGTTGTTGGATTTTCTTCTTGTTCAGCTTTTTGTCCTGCTTTTTGTGCGATGTGCTCTGGTGGCCGTGTGTCTGGTGCTGATGGTGATGTTGTTGCTGTTCCTTCTGATGGTGTTCCGTCTGCTGCTGGTCCGCCTGTGAGATAAGCTTCTGCAGATCTTGCGTTTTTCGCTCGCGTTCTTTCTTTCGCGCCTCAATCTTCTTCAACTCGTTCAACAACTGCTGTTCCTCCTCGACTTGCTTCGGTGTGCGATCAAACAACTTCTTTAACTGCTCCTTCCGGCGTCGCTCATGTTCCGCATCGAATACATACACCTTCTTCTCGGTGGCTCCGTGACCATTGCTGTTGCGCACCTTGTTCAGTATGCCGACTACCTCGTAGTAGCGCTCCTTGAGATCCTCCACCGATTTAATGCCATAGTTCGCCCGTTCCCAACGGTCACACATGACGATAAATCGAACGTCAAACCGTTTGGCCAGATCGAACAGATGATCCGTCTGCTGTTTAGTCCATTTGGTCGTTTTCAAATGCGCATTGTACTCGTTCAGCGTGTACGTGGGAATGTCCAGCTGTTTGTTAAACTTGGCGAATGGGTATTCTTTTTGCTCATCCGAAACGCGCTTCCAGTGATGAAAGACGGCACCATCGCTTCGGGCTGGATTCACGAAAGGAGCCCACTCCCACCGACGCACTTTTTTCATGCCCAGCCGGGCCTTCGTCTTTTTGTAACCAGACACTGTGTCCGTGGGTAGAAGTGGTGGTGCATCCTTGTTATCATTGTAGAGCAGTGCGAACACCTCACGGTGCATGCCCTCCGGACGTTTGGCCACAATTTTTCTGAAAACAAGAAAACAAACATTCTTGTTATCTTCCCCCAACAGGATCAGCTTTCCACTGGGTTACCTCTCCACAGTTCGCTTCTTGGAGTTTAGTAATGCTTCCTTCGTTAGCTCTGGCGTTACTGGACGCTCCAGCTCAAGAATATCACGCACATCAGCCATGTCGAGTCTAAACAGTAACGCGAATAGTTAAATTATTATAAAAGTAGTGCACTTAGCAGAGTTTTGTTTTGTTTTCATTTATCCGAGTGCGCGTCCAGAATTTGAAGTTTCGTTGTCTAATCTGTACATCGATCAGGTCGTATAAACGCAAACAATATACAATCCGTACAGCATTCATAACATCGCTTGGATGACAAATTATTCGAAAGACACGTTGTATTTGAAATTGCTGCTCACACAAGAAAGAAAGCATATTCCAGCCATATACATTGTAAATGTTTTATTTTTATATTATTCCCTTTTTATGTTTCACGCACCATTATAACAAGCTTAATAATACTTAAAATTATCCTACACCATCGGGCATACCACTGCTTACTTTACTGCTCGCTATTTACTAATTCGAACCATTGCCTCATCGCATCACTCAATACCATCGGAAGCTGCCCCAAATCCCTTACTATTACGTAGTATGGGAAAGGGAAAACGTCAAGGTATGACTGCATGATTATCTGCGTACTGTCTGCCGTGAACAGAGGCACTCGTACATCCATTATTGAATGCTAGAGAAAGGAATCAGAATCGATGGATTAGAACAATTAAAATGTTTACATAAACCATTCTTACCTTGTTGTCTGGATTATCAATAATAATATACACAATGAAGATCCGTTGCAGTCTGGCCAGCTTCACTGCATTTTTAACTTCCTTCTCTCCTTCGCTGTAGATATTCCGACCATCGCTTAATACCAACAGCAAATGCTCAAATACTCCATTATCCGAAGCTGATGCGTCCTCCGTGCTGAATGTGCGCACAAACTTAAGCAACTCCGCAATGCGACTCTGATTTTGTGCAAAGTTCAGTGCACTGATCAGTTTCGGACCGTCAAACTGATCAGAATGCTTCAACAGTATCTTTGGCTTCTCGCCGAACGACATCACGTTCAAACGTCCGCTTTCCAGCAGCGATAACGCTTGCGATACCAACGATATCGCTTGCAGTGTCAGGTCCTTGGAATTGTTATGATCCATCGATTTCGAGTCGTCGATCGCAATCGTAATCTTGTAATCGCGCTGTGCTGGCTTCGTTCGGCGCAACCAAATTTTATCCTTACGGAACTGCGACGCTATGTACGGGATGATTTTCTTCATATTTATCCGTCGACCCGTGCGATAGTCGCCCTTAAGTCGAGTGCATTTTGTCGGTTCCAGGATCAGTCGGAGCTGTTCGCAAAGATCACGTGCACTGGGCAACATTTTGTGCGATATTTGCTGCCACCGCTCAAACGCCTCAGGATCGTTGGAACCATCCTGCAGAATGGAGGATTGCATTTCCGATTCAACCATCTTTCGCATATCGAGCTGCTCGGACGTCGTTGGTTCATCCGGGAGAGTTATATCGTGCAGAATTTCGAATCTGTAATGCAATCAATCTTTAGTATTCTATCACCTTGCAATTTTGTTATAGAAGTGGTATTACTTACATTGTGTGAGCAACTGTGTCATCGCCTCGCGCTACCGTCGCCGTGGGAACTATTTCACCCTCCACTTCCGCGTTTGCTTCACTTTCCATTTTTTCTTTTATCGCATTTTGATCCTTTTTAGCCGGCTTATCCTTCTTGTTCTCGTTTTTCTCGCTCTCTAGAAGTTCCCTTTTTTCCAGTTCCTCTTGCGGTGGCTCATCATCCTCCATCAGCTGATCGGCTGATTCCTCTTCCTGGTCTTTTCCTTCTTTATCATCCTCCTCTTGCTTTTCCTGGTGCTGAATCTGCTTCGATTGCTCTTCCGTTGCATTATCCATGGTAGTTTTATCACTATTTTTAGCATCTTTAACGTGTTGGAACTCGTCATCTTTAAGCTCCTCCTCGGTTACATCCTCTATCTTCTCCGTATCTTCTTCCGGGCGCTCTTCTCGGTTTAGCTGCTCGACCGTCTTCAGTCGCTTCTTTTCTGCTTTGTCGGGATCACCCAGAGAACGATCCTCATCGGTGTGACCTTGTTTGCGCCGTTGTTGCCGTTGCTGTTGCTGCTCTTTTTGTTCATCTTTACGAGTGCGCGTTTCTTTTGATTCCGCAATGCCTCGGTGACCCTTATCGGATTGCTCATTTTCAGCCTGTCCGATACCTTCCTTATCCTCGCCCGTATCCTGCTCGTCTAGCTCGTGCTCCTGTTTCGCTTCCGGCTTATCGTTGGCCACTTGATCGCTCGTACCTTTGTTCTCTGCATCAGGCATTGCCTCCACACGATCCTCTTCAGTACGCTTGTCACGCGACTCATGGTGTTCGTCGCCCTCGGGCCGCTTCTTTTGCTGATCATCTTTCTGCTCTTCCTCTTCCGGTGTTGATTGTTCTTCCTTTTGTTGTTCTTCGCCCGGAACTTGCTGATCGCTGTTTTCCTTGTTCGGATCTTCCTCGGGTACAGGCGGTTCATCGGCAAGCTTATCTGTGCTATCCGGATCGGTTGGTTCTTCTTCCTCGTCTGATGAATCGACGCCATTTTCGTTAGCTGGATTATCCGCCTGATCTTCGCCATCTTTGTCCTCGTCTTCCTCATTGCCTTCCTGCTCACCGTCGGCATTGTCTTTCTTTGCGTCGATATCGAACGGATTCTCCTGCTCTTGGTTATCACCGTCTTTCTGTCTTTCATTTTCATCCAAATTGAAATCTTCATTCAGATCAAGCTCTTCCGCCTCTGGAGGTTCTTCCAACTCGTTATGATAAGGATTTTCATGATCCTCCTCTTCTTGCCCTTCCTTATCGTCCATATCATTAATGTCCTTCGGTTTCCGCTTTTTCTTATCATCCGTAATCGGAGACTGATCAATCGCATCCATTCCGTCATCCTGCTGATTATCATCACCGGACTGCTGTTTATCTTTCTCCGAGCCTAGATCATTATGACGTTCATCTTTTTCATTTGTACCACTTCCGTCTTCTTCTTCCATGCTGTTATCATTTTCTTCCTCTTCCGGCTTTTCCTCATCATCTCCCCAAATCTGATCGTCCAGTTTCTCTGCTCCCTCTTCCGTTTCCCCCATCTGCTTGTCGATCTCCTCATCTTCATCTTTCTCTTCCTCCGAATCCGAACCCTCCGGTCGTTCCATATCTTGCAATTTGGAGTCGAAATCTTCACTCATATCAATGCCTTTCTCTTCCTTGTTATCTTTATCCTCCTCCTGTTTCTCCTTCTCAGATCCCGGTTTTCGAGCATCATCCAGTTGATCTTCCGATTCGATCTTGTGTGACGCATCCTTTTCACCTTCACCATCTTCAAACCCAAACTTTTCGCCCTTGTCGCCATCGTTATCCTGATCACCATTTTGCTCTTTTGCCTCTTCTCCTAGTAAGTCCTTCGGAACGCAGAAACCCTTTGTTGCAAGCTCGATGAAAACAGTTAACATAACAGAGAGCATTTTTGTGCATATCTTGTGAGCGCCCAACTGCTGTATAAGATAGTATTCAACGAGCAAATTATACTGCTCAAGTATCGGCACCAAACGTGTGAGCTTCAGGATCAGAGTGCGCAACCGTACTCTATCGCTCTCTTCTCCAGTCTCCTCAAGCTGTTCCAACAAACCTCTTAATTTCCCAACAACTTTTGCGATACTTAATGTCTTCAAATCGCACAGCAGATCTGCTGCGATCTTTTGCTTCAAGTGTTGTTCCTGTAGATTATAGTCGGATTCATCATCATCTTCGTCCTCGTTGGTATCGGTTTTCACGTCACAAGCAGCTTCTTCATACTTGTCTGCATCTTTACGATCCGGTTCTGGTACTATTTCAGAATATTTCTTGTAGATATTTTGCATAGATATTAGCAGCGAGTGGATAACGTTCTCGATTTCATTATTCACGCTCTCCTCATCGAATGAGCAATCCGCGATGATGTTACTTTCGTTAAATGCTACTTCCGAAACATCCTTCTTGTATTTATCAAAACGCTGCAGCAACTGAACTATAGATTGACCATACACAGAATAACTATCCGGCAATTCGACATTACTGGAGAATTTGAATGCATTCGTCAGCGATAACAGCAACTCTCTAACAGTCGTTAATTTATTCTCAAGGTTCACAATACGATCGCGGGTGCAGTAAGTATCATTGCCCGTTTTACCAATCTCTTCATTCAATTCGACCGTCCGTTTAAGAGCATCTTTTACCAACTTTGTTATCATTCCAAATTCCACCGACTCTCGATAGAAACATCCTTCTGCTGCATTAGTCGGACTTGTCTCGAGTAACTGCAATTCCTCATCGGTTTGGTTTGGCGCAGAGGCAAGCAACATTTGGAATTGTTCCAGCACCAAACGAGCGTCCATGGCACACTGTCCCACGACATCCATCCGCAGACGATATTCACGGAAGCGTAGTCCATTATCATCGTTAGATTGTTCTCCTTCAAGGCAGGCACTTAGCTGGTAGAGGTTCGCAATCAGTCCTCGCAATTGGAGCACATTGTCCACAAGCCCCGATAATGTCTTTCGTTGGTTCTGTACCACCAGGAACATATCGATCGAGAAACCCTTGATGCGATCTACATTGATCGGTCCAGCAATGTCGGGATCAGGCTGTAGCATCACCTTCGACAACAGCTTAATCTTGAACACACATTTGGCATAGTACAGATTAAGCTTATCGTTTAGGAATACGATGTGTTGATCGACCTTCCGGTACCTTGAAGCATGTGTCAACAACTCTAAACTGAATGGTTTAATCGTTGGATCTACAGGATCAGATCCTCCAATCGCCGATTCAACCAACCCAGTCCGGTAACTCAGTCCAAGAACGGTAAGCGTTTTGTAAAAGTCTGACAGTGCCTTTCGCTTTTGGTTCAGTATTTGCTTTGCTTGGGACTTTTGTTTCGGCCGGGGCTGCGTACGGTCCACCTCCAACCCACGCAAATACTCAATTGTTTCTATCTGCTCATGCATAAACGTGTCTAAACTGTACACCAGTCCGGGGAACGGT
The DNA here is from genome assembly GCF_943734725.1 of Anopheles marshallii. Lineage (NCBI taxonomy): Eukaryota > Metazoa > Arthropoda > Insecta > Diptera > Culicidae > Anopheles > Anopheles marshallii. The sequence goes on from NC_071327.1 coordinate 81,645,926, forward strand.
GCGTGCAGGATCGCTTCTCGACATACATTACGGGCGGTCGAGAAGAATCGATCAATTTTCTGAAAAAGCTGCGTTGCTCCTTGTTGACTACCACCGCTAGTGTTCATTGCTCCTTCTGCGTTTTTAGCAGACACTGGCTTATCAATCGCAAACCGCTCCATCAGCTTCCGCGGAGCCATGAAACTCTTCACATCAACCATGTAGTATGTAACCTTCGCCTCGGATCGCAACACTTTCACCTTTTGTTCATCGGCATCGTTGATTTCCCGTGCCGGGTCTTTGGGAGAAAATACGGAACCTACTCGGGTTGAAATTTCTGTCTCGAACTCCTTCAGGAATTTGTGCAGTTGTCGGTGCACACGTGCTATGTTGTTACGCATGCTGAAGTACGATAAATCCTTGTTGAATGATTCTATTTTTACAAAATCCTTCAGTTTCTTTTCAATCGGAACCCGTTTCGAGCGTACATGTTCTTCAATTTCTTCCGAAAATTGATCAAAGTACATATGAATGTTGTACAGTGCAGCTATCAGTGTATCGCGCTTAGATATATCACAACCAAATTGCTCCTCACCAAGATAATGGAGATACTGCTCGAAGGACTTCATCACACGCAGGCGCAATCCATACTCTGCATAGTTGGACGATTCCATAAACTGCTTCAGTACCTTTATAACATCCTGAATCGTTACTCCGGATTCATCCGCATTCTGCATTTCTTCTTCCTCGTCTAACAGTTCCTGCTCTCCGTAGCATTTCTCTACCTTGTTGTAGTCGAGCAGGTGGCCGAGTTTTCCCCTTCGCGTTGCTCCTACTTGCAAATATTCGTGCAATAGATTGTACATGAAGAACCAGTACCGATATGCCTTCGAACGAACTCTTTCCAAAGTTCGAGACAAACATTCGCGCCAGTACTGCAACTCCATTCGCATCCAGCGGTTGATATATTCTACCACTTCTTTCTCTAGCTCTCGCATATTATTTCCCCGATGAGCAACTGCATTCCATTCGTCTAGTTTCTGCCGTAGCAATTGCAATCCCGTGCTGAAACGTACAATTGGTGCGGTGGATGGTAGACCTAAAATACGCTGCATGATCAACAGGATATCGCTGAGTACAGCATGATCAGGCCACTCCAGCAGCAGCTCCTCGACTCGTTTCTGGACCATTTTTAACACTTTCACACATTGCAGCACCTCCGGGATGTTGGAATCGGTGTAGAAATTATAATTCGTTGACACATAGCTACCACCCTTGGTCTTCCGTTCGATTTGACCCACCTCCATCTGATCGTCATATCTTTCCTGCAGCAATCCGACTGCCAAACTCAATGCACCGTATGCGATTTCATCAAACTCGCTCCCGATGGAGGGTTCATACTTTTGCACGATTTGGTTGAAAATTTCCAATTTTGTTTCGAAAGGTTTAACAAAGTCCAACGACACATTTTCACCCCCACTGGATACCGTCACTTCTGGATGGTAATAATGCGATCGCGTATACTTCGCCATTAGCGTGATGAAACTTTCACAAATCAGTGCATAATCTTCGTCCCCTATCGTATCGGCAGGTTTTTCCTTCCGGACAGGTGCTTTGATGATCTGTTCCAATGTATCGTTTTGTATGAACTCGGCAAAGTCATCGTCGACGTAATTGGGGAACATTTCACTGATCTCACGTTGCGCAATGACGTCTTCGCTTTCCTCGTCACAGTGTGATTTTGTCAAATAAAGACTGTCCTCTTCCGCTTGTCGTTTTCTTCGCAAATGTTCTTGCTTTTGCCACACTTGATTACAGACGTTCACGATACGATCGAGCTCGGTAAACGATCGCTTTCCAACAATCCGCTCCACCATTATCCTGTTCGATACCTCCTGCAAGCGAGCTTTCAGGAGTCGGAAATAAGACTGCTCTGGTTCGGTCAGTTTTTCCATCACCGAATAAATGTTCACCTTGTGACGATCGTCGAAAAGTTCGAGAGGCTTAGCGCTCGGGAATTGTATGAACTTTACCAACATCTTCATCAGAGAACGATTTTCGTTTAGATCATAAAATGCTCCATTCGGTTTCTGTTCTATGGTCACCCGCTTGGCACATAGACAGTGCCGCAGACCGTTCATACCATATCTGAGTGTTGTAATTGAGTTACATAACGGACCCATGAAGTCTTGGTAGTAAGGACTGTAACGCTTTAGAGTGTGATGCTCGAATTGCAGCGCGATATCATTCCACACATCGATCTGCGTGATTAGCTCCGACACCTTCAGCAGGAAGGCTTGTGTGTGGTTACGATTGTTGACCGAATTTTGCATATCCACCACATAATCCAGACACTGAACGATTGATTTCACGAGCATCCCCATCGTAGCGGGATGGCAGCAGGAGAGTAGGAAATTGTTTACATCTCTTACCAATTCTGCATACAAAACAGTATTGTTTGGACGAAGAGCTACCTTGCGCTGCAGGTGTTGTTCTTTGCTCCTTAGCCGTTCAATCTCACTAAGGAACAGACGACGATTATGCTCCCCAAGCTGACGGTAGTTCATCGTTACTGCCATGCAATCGTACGTGCGGACCAGCATTTCTAACAGAACGATATCTTCCTCTAGATAGCGTTTCTTTAGCCGGTTCTTTTCAACCGGATCAAGCAACGGCAGGAAAACGTACAAATTCAATTCCAGTGTTCCGGTAAGCGTGCGCATTAAAGATGCCATCCGCCAGTCTCGATCGCGATCTTCCTCTTCATCATTCAGTTCCTTTGTTTGTTCCTGATACTGGCGTAATAGTTTCGCGACGTCGAGGAAATCGTTTACAAATTGATGCGCTCTATCGCTCACTGCATCACTATCCTGCACAATAAACTCAAGCTCTTTCAACAGTTTTATCGCTGCAGTGTTAGCCAATTGCAAATGATTGCTTTCTGCACGATAATCTCTGGAAAGCACGCGCGTGTTACCCCACAAGATCGTGGCTATTGTGCCTAATGTGTGCCGCCAGTCTGGTAGCTCACCTAATCCTGTCACTCTGAATCCACTTGAGCGCTTTTCTAGCAGAATTGACAGACAACTCATCGTTAGCAAGGCACCGCGGAAGCTGCTAGTGACCTTATCGGTTGCATCCGGCTCATGATTATTGTGATGCGTCTCGTAAACTTCAGCATTTTCAACATTATGACAGACATTTCGCTGAAGGATCAGTGAACTAAGTTCGAGTCGTTCCAGCAGGCTACAAAATTCGTGCCAATAGGAGCTTAAATTACGATAAAGTTGCGTTGGTATACTCGACAACAGTTGCTCAAACGGTGCTTCGTCGATTAATGCCAGCAATGAATTGTACGCTCCAACCGCTGCACGATGTTCTTCTTCAGTTTGTGACTTGATTGCACATAGTGCATCAATTCCAAGTGAACGTATGTTTAACAAATAGTCCATTCGAACTGGGTGCTGCTGATTACGTCCACGCGAAGCTAACAACACCTTGTACACATAGTACTCTAACAACGGTAAACGTTCCAGTTCGTATTGACTTGCAGTGGTGAGGCATTCCTGTTGTGGCAGCGATTTAGTGTCTGTCTCGAATGAAGAAATCATATCGACGACTTTTTTTAAAATTTCCTCCTTCACGTCATGTCTTTGTGTACCATTCCTAGACATGATCAATTTGTAGTAGCTCTTGATTGGTTCCTTCCGCGGCGATTCAATCATTGCAAACGCATCGATGTTTGTATCGGGTTCTTCACTTTCATTGATCAAAGCATGTTCGCGACGTTCAAACATTATCGCTAGTAGCGATCGCTTTAAGTCGAAAGTTTTCACATGATTCAGTAGTGTGACTCGCCGTTGGAACTCGTCATACGTATGTCGTTTGCTCAGTTTAGGCACCAATCTCATGCTATCAGCCAGTTGCATAAGGTTCACGGCTTTTTCCACCTGCTCGGCAGTGTACAGTGGCAGGTACTCCAGAAAGCGTTTACCGTAAGCTTTCCGCATGGCGAGCAAAGGATGCGTCAGCTCTGTAATAGATTGCCGTAAAGCTACTCTTACTTGGTTGCCATTCTCCTGCGAACCTTTCTCCAACAGACTCAGACAGTGCTTCTCAACCCATTGGTAATGAAGCGTAAGATTGTCCATCAATCCCACCTGCAGCTCTTTGTTCTCGTACATTTTCCGATGCGAGAGATCGATTAGTCGATTTATCCATTGGTTTGAGATGATCAATCGTACGTACAGCTCGTCACTCATCAGTAGGTCCGGTAGTGCTTGTACGACCATTGTACGGTAGTTGTTAAGGAAGTCATACAACATCAGAAGCAATCCATTACTAATTCCATCGTTGATCAACTTATCGTGAACTGCTTTCGAATACGATAATAGATCGATCTGGCTAAGCTTTGTTACCGTGTCTACATTGACTGGGGAGAGGATTGTGTGAAGCAATAGCTCGCTGCTCACCTTTCGAGAATCCAATTTGTTGCTTATAGCTACATAATCACGAATCCTTGGGAATAGATTACGATTCCAGGGCAGATCTCCCGTTGTTTCAGATTGTGGTATCTTTTGCACCGCTGCACACAACATTTCATTTAGTTCGATGATTAAATCAAGTAGCTTGGTCACATTCACTCCATCCTCTAGATTTTCCACCGCTTCAGGCGGTTCTGTCTTGTACTTTTGTTGAACCTCCGGACATTGTGATTGCATCGCGAACTTCAAACTGGATGGCGCTGCATCCCAGTCTCGTTGCAGTTTCCTTTCCTTAATCTCCATATCCATTCCACGTACGTCCACTTGAATACCAGTTCCATTTACATTCGCACTTAGTGCTGTTTTCTGATGATTCTTCACGTTCTTTAACGCTTTACCTGCTTCATCGATCGCTCTGCGTAGATATGCTGTTCGCATTTCAATATCAACTTGCGTGCTAATTTCATACAAAAAGTAAAGCAGGTATTTCAATGAACTCTTACTCGTCTTGCCGCCAATCGATTCAAAGCCACTTGATATGTCCGCCATCATTCTATCACCGTCCAAACCTTCAGTGTAACCACGAAGCAGCGCCAGAAACGGTTCCGCTTGTAGTTTGATTCGAGCCAGTTTTGTGAGACCATTCGCATGAAGCGTAACATTTTCAAAGTGTACCGTACTTCGCCGCACGGCGATCGATTGAATAACTTTTTCAATCACCTCTTTCAATGCGTTCCGATAGAAATCCAATCCATAGCCCAGCAGATCCACGTTAGATGTCCGAACGTAAACATCCATCGCACTCAGCTTTAGACAGTCGATACTGCGTTCAGTTCCCTGTTTTTGTAGATTCTGTGCCATTAGTTGAGCAAACCGCACTAAATGAGCTACTCCGAATGGACTAAACTGTTCCGACTGCCCAGAACTATTCCGCAGTTCCTTATGGATGGAAAGACAGACCTCGATGAGATACGGCTCACGAATTCCATTTGCAAACACAAGCCGCCGCAGATCGTCTAATTCGTACGCATCCCGACTGGCAAAAGCCAGTTCGATGCATCGGTTCCTCATAGCACGAGAGATTTCACCATTCTTTGGATCCAAGGTAAGGAACGCTTGGAAATTACGATGTCTTTGAACCACTTCCGTCGTAGTTTCGTCATCGCCAGCATCGTCTGTCCTGATGGTACCTTTCTCCGAAATCATTAGCGCACCGTTCGGTTCAAATACAGGATTTAAACGGTCGAGGACGGCGGACGAGCAAAGGTTCACATGCTCCAGGCATATGTGTTGTCCGGTACGAAGACACTTCACCACCTTCGAATCCACCCACTCGAAATGGCCACCGGTATTGAGTGTCTGAACTTGCCTGGCGAGATGATCCAACTTTTCTAGCACTTTGTACATCCCGTTGAGTCGGTTGATTGTAATGTCAGATTCACCGTACTGCACCAGGACCGTGATAACATTCTGTAGGGCACTGAGTCGCTTTCGGAACAGAACCATCTCACCGCTCTGTAGCGAGCTTGTTATATTTGCACTAAAAGCTAAAATTAAACAAAAAAAAACTAATACATCGGATTTCCCAATATGAAAATTCATTCTATACTCACCAGCAGCACCTTCACTCAAATTTTCGTACTTTTCCCAACAATCCAGTAAGGCCAGTACAGATCCTCCCTTTGAAAGCACGGCAGTGCCATCTCGTAACAGCAATTGTTTCACTTTCTTCCGCAATGTCGTTTCTACCAGTGCAGCCATCTCTTCCATATGACGGTTAAAATCGAACTGCTGGAAACTACCCGTCACGGTGTCGTCTATAGTGTCCACCTGATAGAATGCATCGGACAACGTAGAATGTAGTGCGATTACTTTCGTTTTACCACAGTCACTTGGCCCACACAAGATGATCGGTTTCTCCAGGTGCACACACTCCGTTACACTTTTGAGCAGTTCCAATTGACTAGCAAGAATCAAGGTCGATGTGCCTCCAGTAGCAGATATCGGTTGTTGTTTTACAGCAGCAAGCGGAAGTTCTGCACTATCTTCCATGGTACATCCTTTCTGGAGGACAATATCTCCAAGGTACAACTTGTCATCCGTCCAGTACAAACCAATGTCTTGGGAGATACGCTCCAGCTCATCTCCATCACAATGGAAAACGTCCGAAAATGCAGTCACTATATAACGTTTATCCAAATCTGCACGCATCCGCTGATAGTAGACTAGTTTCATCTTTTCGAAAAGTACCACCAAAAGCTTATGTTTGAGGTTGTCTGTTCCAAAGCCATTTTGAGGCACTACAAACCCACAGCTTTCGCTGAAGAACAGTTCGCACCAGCGTAGGATATCTCGAAGATTCGCTTCAAATGGACCACCTTTGTAACCGAATTCTAGATTTGCCAATCCGCATTCTAAGCGTTCCGAAAACACAACCATTTTTTCAGCCAGATCAAACTTTAATCGTTCGTCACTCGCTGTGTCTCGATGTTCGAAATAGCTTACTACTGAGCTTTGGGACATTTCAAATCCTTTGCCTTTCATCAAACGCTCTCCAAGCGCATCGAATTTCTCTGCATATTTGCCATGCACAACGTGTAGCAAATCTCGCCGTTCAAGCTTCCTCAGATACACTTTCGTGAAACGATTCAGGAATGACTGTGGCAAACCTTTACGACCGCCTCCCTGTCGAAGCGGATTCTGTGCGGCAAAGATTCGTGTTCTTTTGCCCAGATGGAAGGTTTTGTTCAGCTCGGCTATGTACACCTCTCCACGATGATCCAGGATTGCGTTCAAACCCTCCAGAACACTTTGCGGCGCCAAATTTAACTCATCCAGAAGAATCCAGGTGTTTCGACGGGCCTTCAGTGCGGCTAGTAATGGTCCATCGCGCCACACAAACGATCCTAGCGCTGGCCGAGAATCTGCAGATGCATTTGTTTCGACGCGATCACTACTGTTTACCTCGAGCGATCGATCATCCGCTGGTAGATCCGTACCGAAAAGATCAGCAAGATCAGTATGCTCGCAGAGATTGATACGCACAACATCGTATCCTATTTCACGGGCAAGACTTTCAACTAATGAAGTTTTTCCCACACCTGGAGGACCTTCCAATAGAATGGCTTTATCGAGGCTCAATGCAGATAGCAATCGGAAAAGGTTGCGCTGAGTCGTTGGTGCAGTGAACATAAAGTCTGTGCTTTGTCGTGTAGCTTGTTGCACATTTGGGATCAGTTCGATGTAGAATGGATGAATACCAAAACGACTTTCCGTTGATGTGATCACCGAAAGTGCACCAGACCCTGTCGCCTGCTGATCGTAATCAATCATGTTGATTATTCCATTCCACTGCAGCAACTGTTTCATCAGTTTCATCAGCGATCGACGCATTTGACGCCGTATGGATACAATTTCTTCGTATGTCTCATATGGCAACATTTCTAGCGAGTCAAGAAACACGGTCTCCAGACCGTAAATCAGTGCCTCTGGGAGTCCTACCCGCGACGCATTCTTCGCAACGAATCCAACCCATGCCAATACATCTCGGATGCTGAAGTTGAGCTTTTCGATCGACTGTTTCAACACTTGCACCTCTTTCACGATGACTCGAGCAATTGCACCCATGGATTCGTTTTCTGTGGGGAAGGAATCATCACCTTCCAGCAACAGCTGGCGACGCAACGTATTCTCCGCAATGTGAGTTAAATCATCTTCCGAATCAGTAGCTCTGCACCATATCTCCGTTAAGCGATTTCGCAATGCAGGTGATAATTCTTTCTTTCCGAAATCACCACCCGGATTCATAGTGGCAAGAAACTGGAATCCGCCGTGAGCAGTTATCACAAAACCATCGTTGCATTGTACGCCCTGCTGGGATGTTCCATCGACGATTGCTCCGGAAGATACACCCCCTTTCTCTGCCAGAAGAAGCGTGCGCTCCGGTTCCAAGACACAATTCAATCGCTCCAAAACTGAGTCCTCTGCAAGTGAAATTTCATCTGCCAGAAAGAATCCTCCTTCTTGCATCGACAGAACAAGCGGACCATCTGACCATTCGAACAGTTGATGTTTCTTTGAACCAGTCAGTTCATCGTCCATTACCTTCTTTTGATCTGACCGATAAGGACGAAGCCCTCCAAGAAAATCAGCCCCTTCCGTGTGCATGTGGCAGTTCAGTATTCTTAATGTTTTCTGTTCCAGCGTTGCCAACAGTTGACAAACAGTCGTTTTACCACAACCAGTTGGTCCGACCAGCAGTACCGGTTCGTTAAACTGCAACGCTTTTGCTACCAGTACTGCCATTCGGCGCATATCAAATGTCCATACTATTCCTTCACCGCCTCGCCGTCTTTCCTCATTCGCTGTTTCGTTCGTATCAGCTCCACATGCCATCACACGTTCCAAAATCGAACCGGTCACTTTCGAAGTGTTCTCGGACAGACTGAAGAGATTGCTCTCTTCTACACGTTTACGAAAGTGTGCAAAGAGTGCCTCACGTATGATTTCCGTTTCGTATGAGCTACGTACTTTGGAAGATAACACTAGATAGCCTTCGTCGATCAAGTGTTGATTCCAATCGTAGCTGTGATCTTCAAGTAACTTCGGATCGGCATAAGTGTACCGATTGCCCCATCGAAACAGATCACGGAGCGTAAAGTTCTGCTTGGCCGTTGTGCTACGGCGGTTCAGCTGCAGATCCGACATCACTTTCACCATCTTCACAGCGTAGGAACGCGGTATATGACAACGCCGTTCTAAAATTACCTCCAACTCCGGTTTGGAAATATCCGAGAAATGTAATTCTATGAAGCGATTTTTGAACGCTCGTGAAAGCATCTTGCGACCACCGTAAAGACCGGGAGGATTTTGTGTTGCAAACAGCATGAAATTGGAATGTGCTTTCACCACGACCTGCGTCTCCGGGATGAACAATTCCCGATTATCGTCGAGCACACGGTTCAGCGCCTCCAGAATGTCACTTGGTGCCAAGTTTAGCTCATCCAATATAATCCAGTACCCGTTACGCATTGCTTCCACCAGTACGCCTTCCTTGAACGTTAGCTTTCCGGTCACATCGGCCACGTACGTACCAATGTACTCTTGCAGATCCGTATGCTCATGGTTGTTGATTCTAAGACACACATTTCCGCTCCGTTTCGCTATATACTCGATCAAGCTAGTTTTTCCAGCAGACGTTGGTCCTTGTAACAGTACCGGCAATCTTCCGATCGATATGATTCGTGCCAAATCGCGCAGATTACTGCGCACACTGTCCGTCAGGATGTAACTCTTGCATTCCTGCACTTCGCGGGGACCTTGTTCAATCCAATAACCTTCAAAATCGAGCTGTTTCTCTGCATTCACCTTCGGGCGCGGTATGGGTGCGAGTTTCTTCACCACAACTCCACTGCTATCCTTCGGAAGCAGAGTTTGCCGAATGTACGTCAGCACCGTGGCATGTGATTTAAGATCCAGCTGTGTGAGGAAGCTTATACAGAACGCCTCGTACAGATTGCGATCAATGGTGCCACATAAATTCTTCCCACAGATCGATAGCGCCCGACACAGTGTACGCAGCGAGAACACGGGCCGATTACCGAGACCATCGTTTAGCTCAAGCTGAGCCATTGCACGCAATCGACGGTAAAGCTTAACCGTGTTCATGATCCGCCCCTTTTGAATGCCCGTCGATGAAAGGTAATCATTTACCAGAATGAGCAAATCATTCTCAGCCAACAGCTCGTCCACAAAGTACTCGGTGAAACGGTTACGAATACCCACTGGGAGATCCTTCTTGCCTACATCTGTGCTAGGGTTCATGCACGCAAAAATGCGGAAGTTGGGATGACGTTTCACCGGTGTATAATCTCCACGCTCGAGCAACACGATCGATCCATCCGGTTCGAGTATAGTTGAAAGGCACTCGAGCGTTTCCGTTGATGCTAGGTTTATCTCATCCAACAATACCCAATCGCCATTTCGAATGCAGTTTACCAGCGACCCAGGGATAAATGCGAACGATACGTTGATCTGAAAATAGGTACATTTTGTTGTAATTGATGTTTAAATTAGATATTGGGATAATACCCACCGAATTCTTCAGTTGAGCGTCCAATTTTCTCAGCTTCGCTTGCAAAATATTCCATTTTTCACGCACATTTTTTCCATCCTTCTCAAGTGTATTGCTCTTAATCTCATTACTGCCTTGTACCACCTTCTGAAGTGATGCTTTTTCGGATATTTTCAGCATCAGCTTCACCAGCACATCGTATTCACCGCTCCCGTAGCACTGTGCAACATTGGCAAGAAATTTTTCATTCTTCTGCGCATTGAACGATCGCCGGAACAAACTTTCAAACTCGTAGCGCAGTGGTGTGACCACGAAACCCAAATCCACCGGCTTATATCCTCCGACTAGATCTGACACATCCGATTGATTGTTCATGTTCACCACGACCAGCTTGTGGTGGGTTTGATAGGCAAGATACTGTACCGAGCTTGTCTTTCCTACACCCGTTTCGCCTACCAGCAATACTGGTTCGTTCTGCGAGACGGCTACAGCGATCCGCTCCAATAGACATGCTGCAGGTCGCGTGAAGGAAAATGTTGGCGATGGTTCGTTGTGTCCTGCTCGATATTGCATCGTTTTGACCCGGGAAGATGCATTACGATCAAGTTTCTGACGCTTGTTTAAGAAATTGTGCTCCGTCCGGTCGGTATTATTTTCATCGTTTGACTCTGGGGGCAGTGAGCGCTTCAGGACTACCCTTCCCACACGAATTTCACTACTAACACTCACCTCAACTGCTGGTTTGTATTCTACGCAAAGGTGCTCACAGCGACTAGGAAGGATGCCGATTTTTCCTCCTATACCCGTCACAAGCTTTGTTCGAAAGGTACCATGTGGTATGTGCGAGCAAAACAGATCGACCGCGTTTTGAAATACGAAGTACGCACACTCGGTGCTGGTAGCAGAAAACGATGGATCCGATCGACGACACAGCTTTATAAGATCCCTGGTCGATACGAGGCGCCTGTTTGATCCAGAGGAAAATGGCATTGTGGCTAGCTTTTCGCCGCTTTCCGACTGAAAACTTGGCAGTGTATCTTCTACACTGATTGCTAATCCTTCTGCTTCAGCATCTTGCAAGAGCGGCTGTTCTAAGAGCGCCAGTTGTTCTGCGGTGAAATTTTGATTGTCCTCATCCGAATGACATCCGCTCGAGAATGTTAAATAAATGTCCACAATTCTGGTTGCCACGGTGCGAAGCTTCGGGTAGCGAATGCAGATTATGTCGCACAGTTCCTTCCGCGACAGAGGCACTATAGTGACGGTGTACAGATATTTCTCCAGCAAACTGTACGTGCTACATTGAGCCTGCGATGCACTCGATTTTGCTCCCGAGCGTAGTGTTACAAAAAGTTGAAACCCAGGCATCACACGAAGACAATCGCGAAACCCTGGTACACTTAGATATCCATTTTCCAGCAAGTTCGTCAGTACGGTGCAAACGTCTTGGGTGGCTGAATCCAAATCCTCCAATAATAGCCAATATCCGTACATAACAGCCTGTGTTAATACACCCGGTTGCCAAACGAATTCTCCTGGGGTGTCCGTGCAACGATACTGACCGAGAAGGGTTTTGCTGTCCGTCTGATCGCCTAGTTGAACTCGCAAGAATCCACTCTTTGGAGCAACCTTCTTGAGTGATTCAACATCATACTCGAATGTTTCATTTCCATCGATGTCAGCAACTTTGGAGCCTTTGTTAAGCTTGCGTTTCTTGGACATCTCTTCCTTTAGCACTTGTGGCTTGGCACATTCTTCTCTTTTCGGCGGAATTCTACCAGTAGCTTTAGCTAGATATTCTACCAACGATGTTTTCCCACTTCCAACCGGTCCCGAGAGACAGATGGCTTTGCCAGAAGACACACCTAGGGCAAGATTGCGTAAATTCAACTTTGTAGAATTCACATTTACCAACAGATCAGACTCAGACGGCTGTGGAACGTCTGTCTGTTGTGCCGCATCCTGCTCGTGTGTCATTCGGAGGTAGAAATTAACGTTGTCCTTATCGAAAATTGGTAGAAGTACATCACCAATATTGGTAACCACGTTGCTCTTATACTGCCAAACAATTTTGCCTACACTGGAGATAACGCTCGATTCCTCTTCTTCCCCTTGGCGAAGGATATGGGGGTTCATGCGATTATCTTCCTCCAACATAACTTCCATCGGTATACCTTCGTCCAGCTTGTTCAGATCGGTTTGTGACATTCCAGCAACAATCCCCATTATTCGGTTCAGATAGTACCGCTTGCGTGGACAATCATTGCTATCGAACTGTTCGAAAAATTCTGACCAATTCCAAGCCGAACGGTAATATACTGGATCGGCAATTAGATATCGATGGCATGCCTGTAACATCTCCAAAGCGAAACCGTCTGAGGGCTGTGCCTTTTGCTGCTTTTTACGATACTTTTCCTTCGGTTTATAATCGTCGTCTTTCATCTCGCGTACGAACGGAGACGGGTTTTTCCGGAAAAACGCCATGGAATACCTTGAACGAGTAACGTAACCATGATTTTGTTTTGTGGCACTGCAATCGGGGTGCATATTTACCTCAATACATCCGGACAAAGTAATATCAGCTTCGAAAGGGCCACACATTTTCGGCGGTATGGTTCCAAGTCTGCTATATTAAATTCTTCTTTTCTTCCTCCGTTTGCAACTTCTTCCCTCTCGAACACATTCGTCACAATCAGCAGCAGCATACTCTGAAACCGGCGTCCGATTTCCTCTGTGTAGCGTCGATTTTCAAGCAGTTTACCCAACACGTTACAAATTTCATCCAGTTGGACTGAATTTAACTTCTAACCAAACAAGAAACCCGATATTAGGTGGAATATTATGGCAACAGTGCAGCCGTAACACCCGTAGCACTTCATACCGCATGTGAATACACTTACCCTTAACCTAGAAAATGGATCCAACTCTTTGCAATGCATTTTCTCCTGCAAATGCCGCACATTGTGTAAAACTTTATCACCATCGATTTCCATCGTGCCCAAGTAGTACAAATGAAACGAAACAAAACTCGGAAAATACTGTGAAAATGGAAAATATGGCCAATTCTAGCACGATTCGCACGTTCCGCACTTGAGCTAGCCGCTGTGAGAGAAACATGTGCTACTTGTCAAACCACACGCGTGCACGTGTTTGTAAATAATGGACGATACGTCAAATGCGTGCGTTTGTTTTGATTATTAGCTTGTAAATGTGTGCGTGAAGCAACATATTCCAGGGTTGCATAGAACCGTGTAATGGAGAGAATTATACGTTTGTGCAGTTTATCTGCAGCAGGATTGAATGAAAGTCCTCCAAAAGCACATTGTATCCGTTCATGAGTTCAGGTACAAATCCACGAAGCCACTGAAAGGTCTAATCAAAGCGCTTCGTAAACGACGGCTCTCAACAGAGAACGATTGCGTTGTGCCAAATGACTAAAAAGTAGTTGCTTTCAATAAATAAGCAGCTTAAACTAAAATAGGATATTTTGCGGTGTTAGAGCAAATCCAGTTATTGAAAAGTTTGTTTCAGCTAAATTAAAATAATCCAAGGGATGACCAAGTGCTGACATACAGCACGGATAATCGAACGTCAAGCTTTGACAGATTTGTATTTGGTGACGTTTATAGTAATGCGTATCGTACTCTGCAAAACATAAATCTCTGCAAGCTTTTCCTGGCCTTGCAGTTTTATCGTACCGTCGATTGAGCATAAAATCGTGTAGTAATTGTGATTTTGGAACCGATTTATTCTACGTCTTGGATGTACCAGTTTATGGGAAGTAAGCCTCACTAATCGCCCAACTGATTCCATCGATGATGTCCAACATTCGTGAAACGCATCGACAACGCGTAGCGCAGTAGTAGCGCCCACAGCATCCACAGCAAGACACAAAAATCTGCTCCAGGAAACTCAGTGCACTTCGGATGCTAGTTTGTGAAAACGAACATTTTGTCCGTATGTTGAGAGCGACGTGGAATACCATGTGTATTATGTTGTTGCACTAGAGGCCAATTGCAGTATTGTGCAACGCGGAAGGTGTACCTGCAGGAATTCATCATCAGAAAGGAACGCTGAAGTCACACGAAACTGTACGAGGTAAGCAGTTGGTCAAGGAAAAGGTCCGTCCGGAAGCATTTTGGAAAATCAACATCAAACTCCATGGGTCACTCCATACGGGATAAAAACATCCAGCAAATGTGAATTGTTTTTTTTTGTCTGCTGGTCGGTTCCTAGGCAAATGCTGTAAACACGGGACCGTGTTTGTGCATGTGTGTGTGTGTGCCAAGTAGTGCGAAATAAGGGTAATCTTCAGTTGGTTGTTGGCCAGCGAGAACCAAATTCTACCTCCCCCCCCCCAAATCGTACGGGATATCTGGAAACACTCCAGAAAGAAAGCTCCTTTTATCGGCATAGCATGGCTCGTGGGGAATAGAAGCAAACAGGTGAGGTAAGGGACGGGCACCGGGGTGTAGTAAATGGTTATGGTTATTGATACTGCCTTTTTGCGCGCCTCAGATTTGACGGTGTGTGTTCTGTGTGTATGCGTATACCGTAGTCGAAGGGCTCTGGCTCTGGACTCCCCCCAAAAGGCAATAATAATAATAGTAAATTTTAATGCCTTTTCATATTCACTTTTATGCGCGTTCACGGCGAAATTGCGAATAAAAAGAGAATTATGTGCAGAAGAGGCCCAAATGCCTTCGCGTTGGCCGTAAGTGTGAAGGAGCAAGTTTTGGGAGAAACGTGTAACAATTGGTACCCTCGTGACGGTACCGAAGCGGGACCTCAAATTGGATCGAATGGCTAGAAGTAGAATCGCCGCACATGTAATAATATCGCACAATCTTCATCTCGCGGTTCGGCTAGATGGGCCGGTGCGATGGCGCGTAAGCTCGTAGCGTACGAATTAACGTATCTCTCCCCACTGCTTCCGCGACCAATGATCCAATGTTAATTTTCGTACCTCCCATTCCACAGTGATTCCCCGCACCCCACTGATGCTCGGAAAGTATGGCGAGGCGAGTTCCGGCTCGATGAAAAACCTGGATAATGGTCTGAGGGACCGGGTGCTCTACCATCAGAATATGCTGAGCATGAACCTGACAGCCGAATTTTACCATAATCCATTCCTTGCGGCCGGTTCTGGTGGTGGTAGTAACGTCGGTGGAACGTCTGCAAGCGGTGCAACCCCCACGATGGCACAGTCACAAAAGATGCTCAACAGTCTGGCATCTGCAAGCCATCCGCAGCAGCAACACGCCAGTAATGGATCACCCACGGCAGCAGGTGTACCATCACCGACAGTCCCAAACAGTGCGTCCCAATCGCTGACGCAGTACCAGTGTCAGCTCTGCCAGAAGTGTTTCATCTCGAGCGCGATACTCACGCAACACATGAAAACACACGATAGTAATGGATTTGTCGCTCGTGAAGCGGGTAATTACGTCCAGCAGCAACAGTCGGTAACAACGACCCCTTCGCCCGTAACGGCAGTGGCCTCGAGCAGTAAAACTAGTCCACCGCTGCTAACACAGCACAACATCAAGAGCGAGTACGTCGGTGGAACTGTAACACACACGATGGGCCAGTTCGTGTACGGCATGGCGAAGCAGTTCGAATGCCAGATCTGTCACAAATCGTTCATGACGATGGTGAACTTGAACCTGCACATGAAAATTCACGAAGCCGGCGTAAAGCCGATTGGAACGGCTCACATGTACTCGCAAGCGAGCGGGGGCAATTTGATTGCCGGTGGGACGACAGCTGGAACCTATCACAGTGGACAACATCACAACCCGCAGCATCATACGATAGGCCCCGCGGTACCGCCAAGCTCCAACAGCACGGATGGACTGTGTCAAATATGCCACAAAACTTTTAGCACAGCGGACCAGTTCGCGGCACACATGAAAATTCATGAAAATGAATTTAAGAATCGTGCCCTTTATCATTCAAGCAGTGCGAACGCTAACGGTGGTGATGGTTCTACCAGTGGGCCGATACCGACAAGCAATGGTGGCGGTGTGGGAGATCATTTCTATGCTTCAGCGCCGCCCACACACCAAACCGTGCACGCACCACCTCACCTAGACGCCAGCAAGGGCCACCGGTGTCCAATTTGTCACAAAATGTCCAACAATATCATTGAACATATAAAGCAGCACGAAGGACAGCTAACGATGGGAGGTAACACGACTGGCTCGACGACGAGTGTCGTAGGATCTCCGGCTCCGGGTGTTGTTGCCGGCTATCAGCAAACGAACGAAGACTCGCAGTCCTCGCTGGAGGACGACAGTGATGGTGGTGAGAACGTCCGAAAGCATGAGTGCTTGATCTGCCATAAGAAGTTTTCCAGCTCCGGCAATCTGGCCATTCACATACGGGTACATTCGGGCGAGAAGCCGTTCAAGTGCAGCGTGTGCGGCAAGGGCTTCATTCAGTCGAACAATCTGGCTACGCACATGAAGACGCACACGGGCGAAAAGCCGTACGCGTGTACGATCTGCGGGAAAAACTTTAGCCAGTCCAACAATCTGAAAACCCACATCCGTACACACACAGGTGAAAAGCCGTACGCGTGCACCATCTGCGGCAAACGGTTTAATCAAAAGAACAATCTGACCACCCATATGCGCACGCATCAGCTGGTGTGCATGGTGTGCGGTGTGCAGTTTATGCATCCGTCCGATCTGGCGAACCATATGAAGTTCCACAACGATGAAAAACCGTTCATCTGTTCGGTGTGCAACAAGGTTTACCTGAACCTGGACGAGCTGACCGAGCATATGAAGAAAACGCATAACCAGGTGAAACCGTATCGGTGTCACATTTGCGACAAAACGTTCACGCAGTCGAACAATCTAAAAACCCACATCAAGACGCACATCTTTCAGGATCCGTATAAGTGCCAGATGTGTTCGCGCTCGTTTCAGAAGGAGGATGATTACTCGCAACATATGCTGGTGCATACAGCGGATAAACCGTACGAGTGTACGTATTGTGGCAAGCGGTTCATACAGTCAAATAACTTGAAAACGCACGTCCGAACGCACACTGGCGAAAAACCTTACCGGTGTACGATCTGTGCAAAGAACTTCAACCAGAAGAACAATCTCAACACGCACATGCGCATCCACACGGGCGAGAAACCGTTCGAGTGTACGATCTGCGACAAGCGGTTCAACCAATCGAACAACCTTAACAAACACATCAAAACGCACGGCCAGGAAAAGGACCAACAGCAGCAACCGCAAGCGAGTTGACGAGAATCGACCATGGCCAAAGCTGGCATCAGTTTGCACGAGGAACGATAGCTCACGGTCGCGAATAGCAGCACCTAAGGAAGTCACACATCCCATTCGATGCGTGGACCGATTCCTTAATGATGCACACCGTGTGCCAATAGTGCCATAAGATACGGGAACAGGAACTAACACTATCTTTAACATTGTTTCGTGGACTCTTGAATATGGGCCTTGATTATGGCCTCGTCCCCAGCCAAAAGGCAGCGAAGCGGTATTCTCGTTGTCGATATGATTGAGCAAAACAAACAATATAGCTTTCTTTTTTTATCGATGTTGATCATCTTTCTATAGTTGTTTTCGTTCTTTTGCCCCGTCGTCACCTCGTCTTTGTGCATTGTTTGTTTATTAGCTCTTCTGTTTTGTTTGTAAAAGGTTTTTATTTTAAATTAGTTTTAGTCAAGATATAACGTGTTATATTTTTCAATGTTTAAACAAAAGCGTACAAAGTTCCGTTCGTGCAAAAGACAGGCTTGATCTTTGTTAGGATATTATTTCACATCCGTTTAAAACCCGTGTGAGAGACAACAGTGACTGGGGCGAAAAACGTAGCAAAATGTAAAATAAATTCACAAACCCACATGACACACACCGTGTGTGGAGGAATTGTAAATAAAAGAGCGTCTTTCTTTCCTTGCGCCGTACAAACACTCGGACAGAACGTGGAAAGGGAGGCTTCACATCGTTGATGAAGTAATTGTTTGAGTAAATTTTTTTATTACTGCGTCAAAGGTGAACGTCAAGCGAGCAACGTTCCGGCGTTGTATAAAGTGAGACTAGTTGAACCGATCGTGAAAAAAGGGGGACTCACGATTCTCCGTACCGTGGGTGCATTTTATCACACTAAATCTAAAAATCTGTATATTGCATTCGATAGGTTTAGACTCGCGCCTATTGTTCCTAGTTCCTACTAGCCAATGTCAGAAAAACGAGCAAAAGGTAACATAGCTCCTACATTAAAACGATGTTCATCTCGAACGGATACTCGTCGCTAGCCGATTTGGATTGTCGAAAAAGTTGCGCGTGCTGCCACGATTTGCCCCCAGAAAGGCGTGCTTGCAGCGTGAACTTCCCACATTCACAGAGTGAAGAGAGAGCCTGCGATTGGGTACCTGTGTAAAGTGGACAATACATCATTGGGATTAGTGTTGTGCGTAACCAATTTTTTGAAAAGAGTCACACAAATCATAAGTCAAATCATTAATATTCTTTAATTTTATAACTGATTCTTACCATCACTTTTGATATAGTATAGCTCCACCTTTGCTCCATCATACGTTTCTTGACCGAATCTTAGTTCAATTTGTTTCACACGCAGTCCTTGTACGGAAAAGTCAAAGTTCCACTCGATCGTTGCCTCGTCGGTTCCCTCTGCAAATTTAAATCGCAAACTTCGATAAAGTATTCCATCGAAATGCCTTAAAATACCTACCAGTCCTAGCCAGATAAACCATTTTCCAATCGTGTTCCTCTTTTCGGAAGATGTTGCGACTAATGTACTGCCGACTCTCCCAGCCGTTTGATTTCTCCGTAATCTTTTCGTTTACCCGGTTGCTAGCACCTAAAAAACGATGTTCAATACACCATTAACCAAACGACGTATGCCATGACATTCATGCCTGCGAAAATACCTTTTAAAAATCGCTCATAGCAATCCGTTGCACAGCAATAACGAATGTTGAACTGTTTTGCCTGGACCTCTTCTTCTGTTGGAATGAACATGTACCGTGTATTGATTTGCTGTTCGCCCCGTTGTAACCGCCACTCGAGACTTCCCGAGCTACGACCCTCGCGTTCTGCCGCTGTTGGCACTCTACCACCATTCCCTAGTAGCTCCAGACATTCGTCAATCGTGCGTTTCCGCAAAAGTGTCACCCTTTCGGGGGTGCAGCTCAATCCGGCTCGTCGTTTCGTCCTCAACTTGCCGATAGCGTCTAGAAGCGCCTGCTCACTACACGCACCCGATTCCCTTCTTCGCTGCAACAGTTGCTTATGGTTATTCGAATAGCGGCAGCTAACATCCTGTACATCATCGCGAGTAAATGCGAACACGTACGTAATTTCCTTTCTCCAACCATGCTCGTACATAAGCGGTGCATCGAGCACATTTTCACACGGATCCACGTGGATCCACCGCTGTCTTCGTTCGGACCAAACCTCCGTCCAGACGTGATCACCGGTGGAAAATACGTACCGTGCATCGTACCCAAGGCAGCGACACAGGAATGTAAAACAGTTGGCCCATTCGCCACAGCGGCCACGACGGGTTTGAAGCAACTTTTCCACATCGTTGTAGCGATAAAAGTGACGTAATTGTCCGCAGCATCGATAAATTTCCACACGTACCCCATCCTCGACGGTGCTGCGAACTAGCTGTGTCTTCTCGTTGCCACACACCGTACAGGGCAGGGCATTTACCCAGGTGAAAAAGTCCGCCCGAAACCAGGCGGTCAACTCCTCGAGAAGGAGATCCTCTTCACTCGGTTCCTTCTGGTCAGTAACTTCGTTTGATGCTAGCAATCGTTTCCACTGGGTTAGTTTACTTTTTGCCTTTGTCGTAAGTGTATCGATCGGGATTAGGCTTTTGCCGCTAGCTAAAAGCAGCTCGTCTTCGTATTGCATCACCTGATCGGATAGCAGCTCAAGCTGGCGTAGCAACGTATTATTACCCTGTACCACTTTCGGGAATTCAATCCGTGCCAGAAACGGTCGACTAGACTTAACCACGCAAGAAGCTTCTGTTTGTTGCTGCCGTCCGGTGGCATTACTCCCGGACGGTTGTAAGACCATTTCAGGTTTACTTTTGGTTGCCGTTTGTTCCAGTGGAATGTTGTTGGTGGTTGTAGCAGTGATGTTGCGGGAGCATGTAATGCTGCCGTTGATGTCCTTCTCCTTTGGAGGATTTTTGATCAACTCTTTTCGTTCGTGTATAAATTCGCGGTACCTTCGCAGATTTGCTAGCAGCACATTCGACGGTACTGTGAGCGTTCCGTTTGATTCGATAAACCCGATAGCTAACATCAACTGCTTCATACCATCCGCCGACAGCAGCTTCTCCCTGATCGATGGATTGTCTATTCGCACTGTTCGGTACTTGGCGTTTTGCGGCTCGCGTATAATGTTGTCCAGCAGACGCAAAAGTGTTTCCGCCGCCACCACGTACGACTCCTTTGGATTGCTTTCGAGGGCCAACACGAGCGCTTGATTAAGTGCTGCCATTATTACCTCAGCTGCGGTTTGTTTCACGGTTTTACAATCTTTGGTATTCGTTGCTGCTATTGATACGCCGATAGATAACGAAGAAGCCTTGGCCTGGCCACCGCAGTCAGACACGGACGAGATCTTATCGTAGAGGAAGAAAGGTTGATTGTGATCGAACAGCGGACGCAATGTTGGGGACACACACTGCATACACACCTAACGCGAGGACAGGAGACGATGGTAAGTGCTATTTTCAGTTCTCCACCGCCGCTGGGAAACACTTTTCTTTCACAGACAATTTAATTTTGCCGATGATTAGGCGTTTCGACTCCTATCAATACACTTGCGAATAAAAAGAAACACAACCAAGTCACTGACAGCTGGTCTTTCGTTTGCGGGGAACATGGTCCGCGGGTGTGCAGTTGCACTGGTATTGTTTTGCGTTAAACATGAGTTATATTGCGGAATTAAGGCGCAAAGAGACAAGTTTTGATTGAATTTAAAAATATTTTATTTCAGTTGCATGTTGATAGAAAGGCAGCGCATAAAATTACACTTTGTGAAACCATTGTCCAATGTTTGTTTACGTGCAGCTTTAGCAGCAACCCTGAAATTTAAGTTCTTCGCGGTCTAAATACAAGGATTAAATCGATAATATTTGTAGTACATATGGAAGGATATTAATTTAGGTTGCGAAAATCATCTTTTTTTTGTACAGCAAAAAGCCTTTCTTTCATTTGCTAATCGATTTTACCAGCAAACTCCGGGAAATTCGGCTGTCCCACAGTGCTTTGGTTTGAAACTGTCAAATGACTGTTGATGGAAAATGACAAATCGCCAAAGTATATTATTTTTTTTATGTTGGCCTTGGATAGTTCACTCGCGAATAAAGAAACTACACCGAATACCCAACGTTACGCAAATCTAAATCTTTGCATCGTGTGAGCAGCTGGCGGCTGCGGAGGTAATTGTTTTGGGTAGATTCACGTGCTTCCCCCTTCGTTCGTGCAATGTCCGTGAAAGTTGTAGCAAACGCAAAGCATATATTCTTATCGAGAAATCTGGCGCAATATCAGCGAAATCCTTTGCTGTAAGTACCGATGCCGATACCTACGCATATGATAAGCATCACGATGAGTTGGAAGAAATAGTGCTCCTTAACTGCGTCGTATTTGTTTCCTTTCCTTCTACACGGCAGCTATTCAACATATAGAGGGATTTTCGACTTTACACCAATAACGAAAACACGACGTGAATTTACCCAAAAGAAGCTTGTTGGGTGAGTATGAATCCCCACAACGAATACGACATTGAAAACGAGTGCACGTTCGTTGATCTTCCTGTCTGACACAGGTCCTTGAAAGGTTTTCAAGTTCAACTCTCTAATTTTGGTCTGTTTTCTCCCAATCTTTTGTAGATACTCAATGCAACAACTTTACTCCGTAGTTGCTGATGTTGAAAAATACAACACTTTTGTGCCATTTTGTAAAAAATCCTTCGTGTACAGCCGGAAACCGGGCTCCCTAAAGGCAGACCTTATCATAGGATTCCCACCGCTAAACGAAAGCTACACCTCGAATGTAACGCTCGTTACGCCCACACTCGTCAAGGCGGAATGTGTCGATGGACGCCTATTCAACTACCTGTTGACGGCGTGGCAGTTTAGTCCGGGGTTGAAGGACATCCCGCAATCGTGCGTGATTGATTTCATGGTATCGTTCGAGTTCAAATCGTTGCTACATTCGCAGCTTTCGAATTTGTTTTTCGACCAGCTCGTGAAACAGATGGAATATGCCTTCATACAGGAAGCCGAACAAAGGTTCGGCCCACCGGCTATCAAGAGTCATGTGCTGGTGTCAAACAAATCCTGACCCAGGCATCAACACAAGAATGGAAAGGATCGCAAACTGTAGCAAGCTAATTATGTTCTAAATGGATTTGCGGGTGATCTGCTGCTGCCTGGGGGCAGTATTGTTCTATTCTCTTTCTGAAGGCCTGCACAGGATAGCCCTGCCAGATGAATTCCTTCTCGATAATGACGCTTATATTTTTTGTTCTTGTCACTATCCATTACAATATTTTTATTTACAACCGAACTAACAGACAAACGAATGCTTAAATCAGATACCTTCTTCGCACCGTATTTGGCAAAGCATTTTCTAAAGGATACTCATCCTTTAGTTGCTCGTTTTGATTGTGCGACAAAGCCAGACACATGTGGATTGTTGAATTGTACATGTTCATCCAATTCCATACGAATTATCTATTTATTTCGATACCAAATGCCAAATGGTCGCTGAAAGTGAAACGAAAAGCCGGGTCAAATTGTTATTGTTAATTTGTACAGATTATTTAAGAACAAGTGATATGTAAAACATGCTTCAATGTATATGATAAACATTTTATAGCTGCATATTATTACATAGCGCCGAAAAATCGCGTTTAGCTGACTTAAAATTACTTTGCATAACAAAAGTAAATAATCCGATTTCAATTTTACATGTAAATTAAATTTCATACAGTTGTCTCCTACGGTTTTCGGTCTCGGTTTGGAACTTCCCCTTAACATGCGCTGGGTAGAAACGAAAGAACTTGCACAATGTAGACACACAATTTCACTCGTCTATTGAATATTAAACCTAGTATCACCAGGGTGGCGTACAAGCTTAATGGACCCGTGATGAGTTCTTAGGATTTTTTTATTTTCATTTCAAGGCAGAAACTCCCACCCGTCTGCAATAAACTGAAAAAGAGGCAGTAGGAAAACATTAAACATACCGAGGTGAATTGCTGAGCTCAACCGGTAATCAATGGATCCAAAGGACTTATGGAAATCCTAATTGACAGCAATATTTACCAACAATCCAATGCCACGTGTTCATGAATCGAGCAATTCAATGGTTTATATCCTTACCGAGGTAGTAACGCAAAGCTAAATCAGGTGTTGGGTGGGCGAGAAATCGTAAATCATTTACCATTTGGTCAGAACGCCTCTAGGACCATTGACGACATGGACGTCCAACCAGCACCGGAAGCCTCTTTTCCGCCATCCGATGTACTTCGACGATAGGCGACTTTCAATCAATAACCATAAAACATGCCGTCATCGTGCTCCTTTTGTTGTATTTTCGTCTTCGTCCACAAACCTTGAATGGGAACACCCCCAAATCACATAACATTGAGAGTTGATCCTGCCAGGGACTATTGGACTGCTTACTTTAGATAGACTCCATCAAGGCTTCTTATTAGAGTATGCAGTATATTTGAATTTTAGAACATTCCACACCCCCTACTGGCCAATGATTTTATTTTTGTTGCTTTGCTGGTAGAAAAATAAAAGCATATCCACCCACAATGACGCCAAAGGCCATACGAAGGCCCACACCCACGAACGACGGTTCAAAGATCAAGGCCGGCGGCATGCATTTGCATGCGAAATCTAGCTTATGCTAATGTTTACCCACTCGTCTCATTACTCGATTAGCGGACTTTGCGTAGTTTGAAGCCAGCGTATTTTGGGTAGCTTTTCACTCCACAGCCATTTCCGCAGTAATTAAGTTTGGAGAAAGTAAAACAAGCACTACTGTTTGGTCCAGCCTAGACAAGTAATTAAATAATATAGCGTGGAAAATTAAATCATTTGTGGATATCCTCGGTCCACCCTATTTAAATTATGACCACGATGAATTCGTTACAAAATGGCGAGTAATTTAATTACAATTTCTTCGCTAATCATAACCCCTTTCTAATGCCCCAGCATAATAGGAATGCTATTTTATCTAACGAAGTGTAGTTTAGGGCTTTTCCGGTTTAATTTTTTTATACAGCATCGATCTTCTGAGACGGTGAATTCGCCGGAGGTTCTCTACGACTGACCACTAGCAACACGCTCATTGCGTGTGAAACGTTCATTAGGATCGTAAAAAAAAAAACAAAACGTGCGCACCACCCTTGATGTAGCTCGGTTAGATAGTGGCAATGTGGTGGGAGGGATGGGAATGGTGTTCCCATTGATTAGCCGCAAAGGAGCAAGGATACCCATTGCCCGTGGCCAGCTGTCGTGCAATCATTTACCGCGGCGTTACCTTCGTTAGCCAGTGATTGTTTCTGTCACTCCGTCGCAGGGTGCGAGTCGCGCTTTATGAATTTGCAGAAGGTGGAACTATGGAATGGCTAGCAGCACGTGCACGCTGCGGGAACTATTTTTTGTTTCTCTCCCGCGCAGGCTTGTTTGAAGAACATGTTTATAAATACAATACACCAATCCTCCTTCAAGGGCAATATGAAGTCCGTTTGGTTAATTATGGTATCCGCACCGCACAGTCCGGGAATGCGAACCAAGTTCATATTCATAATCATCACGGGTTTTTATAATCCATACAAGAAAACGGTACTTGCTTTTTTTAAAGACCGAAGATTCTAGGCAGGCGCTTCGTTGGGTTTATTACACTTTTATACAGCACCACTGTTCGCTGGAATGCTGCTACAGCTGGCCGCACTGAGATATGACTACGGGTAGCTTGGGCTTATTGTTCGGTCCCGTCGGAACGTTTTCGATCTTACGCATAATTAACAGCCCATCCAGGACGCGCCCAAACACGACGTGTTTATAGTCGAGGAAGTTACACTTCGAACAGGTGATGAAAAACTGGCACCCATTTGTGTCCTTCCCACTGTTTGCCATTGAGAGCAAACCCGGTGCGTCGTGCTTCAGCAAAAAGTGTTCGTCGGGAAAGGTGGCACTACCGTAGATGCTCATAACACCCGTTCCATCGCCCTAAAGGAAAAGAAAACGTTCATACATTAACACTTCCTCCCGGGCTCGTTAAACTTCTACGCTAACGGGACCATCAACATACATTCACAAAATCGCCACCCTGTATCATAAAGTCCTTAATAACGCGATGGAAGCTGGAACCCTTGTATCCTATCGGAACCCCATCCTTTTTGTACTCGCCCGTACAGAACTGTCGGAAGTTTTCGCACGTTTTCGGCACAGCATCCGCATACAATTCAAACACCATGCGGCCAATTTCCTGTCGATAGCAATACAATGCTTCAATTACTATCCTCCTGTCGGGTTCCATGTCACATTATACCTACCGCTGTACCGACGGTAATATCCATGAATACCACCGGATTGCTGGGATTGCGAAGCTGTGATTGAATTTGCGTCCAAGTAGGCATTTTTCGTGGGGTTCGGAATTATTATCCAACTAGCACTAAAAACTATTCGTGAACCGGAAAAGAGCGTCACCAAGCACGTTTGGCTGTCGAATCGCGACGTTATGCGTTAAGAATAGACTCAGAGACTGGTTACAAACTACGTTAACAATACTTATGTACTGAACTACGATAAATCGCGGGCTTTGTATCAGCGCGACCAACCAACCCTTCCCGTGTTCGTTAAACCGAAATGCAAAATACGAAATGACTCCGTTTGATAATGACAAAACTCTATTTACCGACAAAGCCGGATTCAAAGCTGACCGGCGGGTTGGTACGTTCTTGAAATTGACACGTCGAATCTGACATATGGGATACAGATCCGACACTTTCGACGGACTCGGACAAAATCTTTACCTCGTAAATGTTTAATTTTTTAGATAAACCCTAAGGACGCACATTAAACATGTATAAATAACCTTGTTTTTGTAACTGACATACGTTAATAGTCATTACGATTTTCCTATTCCCATTTTACTAAATCAGTGTCATGTGCTGTCATTAACATTTTATCGCACACATCCAGTGGACCGACCATCGTGCATGTCGCGGACCAATCAGCGATCGCCAACGAAACACGACACGGCAGGTCACTAACACCGACATAAGAAAAGAGATCTTTCCGAAACTTGGATTCGAGAAGACGTCGATTTAATTCACCAATTTCTTCGAGTAGGTAAAGTGTGTTTTTGGAGTCGGCTGCCGAAGGGCCACGTAATAGAAAGAAATTCATTGTGAAAGGCGTTGCCTTTGGTGGACCCCGGTCGGAAAAAGGGAATATTCAACACATCTTTTCTTCATCAGCAGCGGCGAGGCGGAAAATCATGTACTGCCGGTTCCTGGTTTGTCTGTGTGCCCTTGTGGCGTTGGCGTTTGCCGGTGAAGCCGACGTTTTGGATTTGACCGATAGCGACTTTGCCACCCGTGTTGCTGAAACGGAAACCACCCTTGTGATGTTCTATGCCCCATGGTAAGTTTTGTACGGGAATCTCAACTTCCCTCCTATGGTCGTCCCTTTACTGTTCGCCAAGAATGTTCCATTTTGTGTCGGTATAGGAAACTCGGGAAGCGAAAAAGAGATAGTGATATGAAGAATGTCCGGGGTGATATATTTCACCCAGAACCGGAGGCAATAACCTTTCGAGTCAGCATTTTGATTGTTTCTTCTTTCGTCAATTGACCCGGTATTTCGCTCCAGGTGTGGACACTGCAAAAAACTTAAACCCGAATATGCAAAGGCTGCCGAACTGCTGCGCGGTGACGATCCCCCGATCGCACTGGCCAAGGTCGATTGTACCGAGGGTGGTAAGGACACCTGTAACAAATTCAGCGTCAGTGGCTATCCCACGCTAAAAGTGTTCAAGAATGGCGAAGTATCGCAGGAGTACAATGGTCCGCGAGAGGCAAACGGTATCGCCAAGTACATGAAATCGATAGTTGGCCCCGCATCGAAGGATCTGCTGACAGTGGAAGCGTTCGAAGCATTCCTGAAAGTGCAGGAGACGTCCGTGGTTGGTTTCTTCCAGAAGGAGTCGGATCTGAAGGGTGTCTTCCTGAAGTACGCGGACAGTCAACGTGAACGACTACGATTCGGTCATAGCAGTGCGCCAGCAGTTCTGGAGAAGCAAAGTGAAAACGATGCCGTATATCTGTTCCGTGCCCGTCAGTTGGCGAACAAATTTGAGCCTGATTTTGTAAAGTTCGAAGGAACCACTAAGCAGGAGCTGGCTGACTTCGTGAAGGCCAACTATCACGGACTGGCTGGTGTGCGCTCGCGTGACACTACGACCGACTTCAAGAACCCGCTGGTAGTCGTGTACTACGCAGTGGATTACGTTAAGAATCCGAAGGGCACAAACTACTGGCGCAACCGAGTGCTGAAGGTGGCGAAGGAGTTTGCGGGACGTGTTAACTTTGCCGTCAGCGCCAAGGATGACTTCCAGCACGAGCTAAACGAGTACGGGTACGATTACACCGGCGATAAGCCCTTGGTGTTGGCCCGTGACTCGAAGAATCAGAAGTTTATCATGAAGGACGAGTTCTCGGTGGACACCCTACAGGCGTTTGCTACCGAATTGGAGGAGGGCTCTCTGGAACCGTACGTAAAGTCAGAACCTGTGCCAGAAAACAACGATGGACCGGTCAAGGTAGCCGTGGCAAAGAACTTCGACGAGGTGGTCGTCAATAACGGTGTTGATACGCTAGTGGAGTTCTACGCTCCGTGGTGTGGCCACTGCAAGAAGTTGGCCCCGACGCTAGAGGAGCTCGGCACCAAGCTGAAGGATGAAGCCGTTTCGATTGTGAAGATGGATGCCACCGCTAATGATGTGCCGTCTCACTTCGAGGTGCGTGGTTTTCCGACGCTGTACTGGTTGCCCAAGGATGGCAAGACCAGCCCGGTGCGCTACGAAGGTGGCCGCGAGGTGGATGACTTCTTGAAGTACGTCGCCAAGCATGCGTCGAGCGAGCTGAAGAGCTTCGACCGTGCCGGCAATGCGAAGAAGACCGAACTGTAATCTCTTACACCCTTTCCGTTCAGCCATCGGCAGCCATCGAAAGGTGGTTTTCTAAGTTTTACTATTTTCCAACATAATAGTTTGGGATGGTTAAGCATGTTCAGGCATTCCAAAGGCTGCTGATTTCATTCGTTTCCTTCAGATCTGTCCAGCATTGTTCATTTTGTCCCTTTCTTTTTTTGTACGTGCGCTAGCCAACGGGATCTAGCCACCACACATTTTCGTAAGATTAAGCATGTAGGATCGAAACACACAAAAAAAATACAACCGCTCGGTGATACAGAGAACAAATAGAAAGTTGTCCTCTCAGCCAACGCTTATCGAATACTATGACTTAGGGTGGTACGGTATCAACAGAACGAACGAACAACAAAATACATAGCAGTGAAGAAGTGCTGCTGTGTGACGCACGGGCTCCGAGGACGAACTGCATTTAGGACTGAACAAAAATCTGTTTTCTAGATTTAATTTTTCTCTGGCTTATCGTAGTACTTCAGGGTTCGATCCGGGCAAGGCAGAAGGTATAAATAGAACAACACCGCAGATAAGAAAGTCTTCTCCCGGAATGCAACAATCTCCCTTTCTGCAGTGCATGTTTGGGAAATGGATGTTAAATGTCGAAAATTTGGAGAACATGCTTTTTTTTGTCCGGTTCGTTTGTTTCCTTTCTTACTTCTCCCATATCATTGCGTATGTACTGTGAAAGAGCATTTTTTTAAATAAACAGAAAGGAACTAACAATAGTTAACGAAGCTTTCTTTTTATCGCTACGTACAAATATTCTAAAACGTTTGAAGAATAAACGACCAAATCAACGTCCCTGAAATCCAACGCGTTCAAAAGTTGTTTCTGTAAGTCGTCCAGTGCCATGTATCGTTACGTGTCCGGCCCATTCGAATTCGAATGATAAGGGTGTATTGACTCTGAAGCGTATGTGAGAACTGCAATTATGATGGAACTTTGTAGTGATATAACGAATATTTCAATCTGAAGTTCCGTGATAGAAGACAGTTTTTACATTTGGCTCTCTACGTATATTGCAACGTATTTTCCAGTGGAGTGTATCTAGAATAGTGGGTTTTATCGACAAAAGAACTAAATGGTTCAAATTGACCCATGCCATCACGTGATATATTTCCCGCGGGTGTTGAACGGTCTCGCACGTCACGCTTATCTATGTTGTAAAGGAGAGCTTGTTCTTTAACGCAGTCAGCATTTGAAAACACAATCCCATTACAAGCTTGTTGTGTAGAGAATGCAGGATGTAAGAAGGTCACTTTAGCCACTGACACCAATTCACAATTGCTTACACAATATTTTAGTTTGCACAACTAGCTGAACAATGTACACTTTTTTCATCAACTTCCTGTTGCGTTCCTGTTCCAGTATGATTTCATCACGAAAAAACCGTGCTTCTAGCATGTTACGGCGTTGTCCTCTGTATGTTTATTGCATTCCATTTTTGTATAGTTTACATGTTCCACTTTCGAAACCTATCGCTCTTCCGCGGCTGGTGTTTGTCCGAAGAGTGATCCATACAGCTCATCCTTCGCCTCATCAGTCCAGTCGTAATCGGGTACCGGTGCCATAAAGTTTACCAGCTTATTATGTACGACGTAGCTAAAATGACAATGAAACGCCTCTTATTATTAAAATGAAAACCTCTTTATAATTTTCCCAACTGCTTACCGTATCTTCCGACCCTTCGATGCTTTCGTGTCGACCGTTTTCTTCATCTTGTTCCGTAGTTTCTGTAATTCTGCCAACTTTTTGGCAATCTCCTGCGGACTTTCGGTTGTGCTGGTTTTGAACTCAATCAGTTCCCGCAGCATCTGATGGTAAAAATCGGAGTCATCGAAAATTTCCCCATCATAAATCGACGATGTCGTTGGTTCTTCCGTTTCGACACGTTCGTCTTCTCGCTTGTTAGCTGCTGGTGTTATCGTTTTTACCGACGGAGACTGTCTTCCCAGCAGTTGATAACCTCCACGGTAGAGTTGCGTTTTACGCACAAGTTCTTCACGATTAATAAGACTATCCTCGATTTTCCTCAACACCGACAACGACTGCTTCGGATTGTTACGCATCTTGGAAGCAATGTTAGTTCGATCGTGCCATTTCATAAGCACGCTGTTCCGGTATTCCTCCATATCTTTACATCGACTAGCAAGTATCTGCTCGTATCCGTCCAAAGCAACTTGTTTCGCATTGGAAGTTTTCAGCGAAGATGCTTTCCGTTTCGATCCGCTCTTGAGTAGGTCTTTCGTTTCGGAATATCGACCCAGTAGCAGTTCCTGGAGCTCAAGCATTTGTTCCATCGTTTCCGACACGATTTTCGTCACTTGCTCGGACTTCTGGAGGAATTCCTCATTTCCAGATGCGAGATTTCGGCAGATCGACGATGGTGGTGGTAGGCTGTTGGAGGCAATTAAACAGGGCTGCACCTTGATGCGCATTTCCAGCAAACGCTCCCAAATTTTTAGTTGGTTCTGCACTGCTAGGCCTTTATTGATTACATCCTGATGGTTTTCTTCTCGGATCAGCGTTATCTGCTGCGAGGATGATTGCTTACTACTTTTCGCGTTCTCTGCCAAAGATTCTCGATCATCATCCGTCGAATCTTCGGAACCTTCTTCGTTAGCCTGATCACTGTCCTCATTTTCTTCGCTTTCATCCTCGCTGTAATGCGGTTTCAGAAGAACTAGCGATTTTTGTTTGCGTGTTCGATACATTTTTGGATGTTCTCCATCATCATCATCATCAAGCTCCTCCTTCTCTTCATCATCACTATCTTCATCTCCATCGAAATCATCCTCCACCTCGTCAGAGTTCTCGTCAGACTCCTCTTCGACGTCTTCATCGTTGAGTGTTTCACTTCGCGACGAGACGGCTCCTTTATACTTCCGGTCAAAATCTTCCAGAAATCGAATGTTTCGCTTACGGAATTCACTTAAGGCCGCATTCTTACCCACATCGTCTGGTGTTTCATCAAATTCACTGAACTTGGGTGTAGTTTCATCACCAGACTCTTCTGAGTGTTCTTCCGGTGCGAAAAGTTTGTTTAACTTGTCCGAAAGAGTAGCTGGTTTTTTTCTCATCATGGCCAGTTGGGATGGTTATTCTTTACTTTTAAACAAAAACAAAACAATAGTTGGCACACTTTTGCAACAGCACGCACAAAAACGTGCACATGGGTTTGTTTTGATTGTGAAGTTTGACGCTGACGGCTTGCAACAACAACGCAGATGATGATGCCGATTGTCAAATGGAACGGTGTTCAAACGGATGGATGAGAAATTTATCGTTTCATCGATTAAAAACTAAATTGCACTACGGCGTAAGGCAGAGAGTAAAAAATGTAAAGTACTGTACTGGATATATTAGATGGAGTGAAATTACATTTCTCATTTAATATTCGCCACAACTTTTAGGTCATTCAACACTCTGCATACCTTGTTCGCGAGGACCGACCAGCGATGCGTCAGATGGAACAAAGACAGAACAGGTGGTGAAGTTGGGTGAAGTGGTGGAAACACGTGTGGCATCATAAGTACAGCGAATTTCGTGAAGTTGGCACACATTGTGTAAAGAAAGGATTGTAAAGTAGGGAAGTGTGAGTACGATGTCCGATGAACAATTCTTTCGTGAGATAAGAGAAACCATGATCGACGATACACGCAAAATGTTGGAAAATGCTGGTGTAAACAAAGACAAGAAAGGACCAGCGAAGGAAAACAACAAGTCGAAGGCAGGTAAGAAGTCGAAGGACAACCGAGACTTGTTGGAAATCGACCTCAAGCAATCGCCCCATTCACAAGAGCCAAAAACGGTTCCCAGTCTGGAAAATGCTGCTGTAAACAAAGACAAGAGAGCGCCAGCGAAGGAAAACAATAAATCGCTGTTATGCAAGCAGCCGATGGATTCCGGAGAAAAGGAAATCATTTTCATGAATCCGTCCACTTCACAAGAGTCGAAAACGCTCCCCAATCTTTTAGACATGGGGAGGGTGGATGTAACCGAGCCAGTTGCTTCTTCGTCGGGCCTACCCGAAAGGAGATCGGGTAAGGTCACCTTTGGAAATGTTGACGAATCGGTCAACAAATCTACGAAGGAGAAAGTAATACGGAACGCGATCAGTAAAACGGAATCGGAAGAAGATGAACCACCGCTTGGACTTCCCGAGCTAAGAAACCATAAGGTAGTTCAAGAAAAGCCAAACAAAAAACAAGAAACTAAGAAGAGTCTGAAGGATGCTAATAAACATCCCGATTCGAGAAAGGGTAACACCAAACCGATTAAAGATGATGTAGCTGACGATCGGATTTTACGGTTGTCGAAAAGGATCAATCAACTCAAGGATGATATTCGAGATATTAAAAAGACGAGCAAAGAGTATATTGGAAAGCGCAAACATGATCCAAGCACAAGTAGGCACGAACTCACCACCGCTAGTACATCGAAGAATCCGCCAGAAAAGAAGGAAAAAATGATGGATAAAAAGGCCAAACCAGCAAGATCAGCATCGGAAACTGCTGGAAAGAAGGAGTCGAAACATAAGGACAAATCACCGTCTGTGTCAACTCCGCAAAAAGTGGCGGCACACGAAGCGTTGGAAAGCGATGAGTTACCACCGGAACATAAACTGCTGGTACAGTTGTTTTTGCTCAGTTCCAGCCAGCGGAGAAAGTTTATTGAAAGGCAGGGAATGGAGCTTGGTCTACTTGATCCCCATCCCTACAAGAAACATGTTGTTCTGGTCAACAAAACCATTCTGCCCGTTGCAGAACATCTAGCTTTGGATGCGAAACGATTTCTTGCCGAAAGGAATGGAACCGCTGGACTGGTGGAATCTTCCATTGAACGTTCGGAACGCCATACTCAAACTGCAAGCAGCAGCAAGCAGAAACGTGATGGTAGGGGAACGTATGAGGATCAGATAAACTTTATGTTGAACGATCGGAACACGAAGGATAAATCTGATTTTGAGATCGTGCCCGAAGAAGTACGGGACAAGGCTAACGAAATCGTGCAGGAACGTTTAGATGCGTTTGTGGAGCGTTTGGTAGCGAAAAATGTCGGGTACTTGGTCGAGGGAATGTTGCGCATCAACGCTCGCAGCAATATGCAATCGTTTGTGGATGATGCCTCACGCACCGGGAATGTTTACATTAATTCCATCCTACTGCGGCGATGCGCCATGGAAGGTGATTTGGTACAGGTGTTTGTAAAAAATCAGCCGCCAGATTCGGATGAAGAATCGGAGGATAACTCGGATTGTGAGAATAAATCAGTGGAAGAGACCGTAAAACCTGCCGTACAAGCGACGGATAACAATGCAGGATTCGTAGTGCGTATCCTGGAGAAACGACACAATCGTCAGTGCGTTGGGAAGTTCCTTCCGGCTACTCAGGGTAAGAAGCACTATCGGACGTTTGCACCAAGAGATATGCGCATACCACCAGTGCGTGTGTTCAGGCAGGATTGGCCAAACGCGCTTCTAGAGGTAAAACCAACGAAACCGAGAGATGACGATCGAAAGGTACCGCAAAAGAACGAGCTGGATGTGACAGAAGTTTTATACCAAGCCGAAATCATCGAGTGGCAGGATGAGGTACCGATCGGTACGATATTGAAATCGATCGGCAAGTGTGGTGTACTTGAGGTCGAAAACGAATCCATTCTGGTCGAGCACAACCTCGATGTGACGCCTTATGGGGAAGATATTTTGGCCCAGCTTCCGGCAGTACCCTACACCATACCGGAGGAGGAGTTGGCCCGCCGTGAAGACCTCCGCGGCGAGTGCATATTCACGATCGATCCGGCAACGGCACGTGATCTGGATGATGCACTAAGCTGCAAGCAGCTTGCAAACGGTAATTACCAAATAGGCGTACACATATCGGACGTGACGTACTTTTTGCGCGAAAGTTCCCCGTTGGATGAGTTGGTGAAACTTCGGGCCACCTCAATTTACATGGTGGATACGGTATACCACATGCTACCAAAGCAACTGTGCAACACTTGCTCTTTACTGCCCGGTGAAGACAAGCTGGCATTTTCGGTGTTTTGGGAAATGCAACCCGACGGGACCATGCTAAGTACACGCTTTGCACGCACCGTAATAAATTCCTGCTCGCAGCTATCCTACGAGCATGCGCAGCTCATGTTGGACAGCCCGAACGGTAAACTGGATGACGACCAGTTTCCTGAAATATTGCACGGATATACGGTAAAGACGCTATGTAAAATCGTCAATACTCTACAATCGATCGCGGTGAAATTGCGCCAGCGTAGGATGGATGATGGCTGCCTAAAGATTAATCAGCCGAAGTTAACGTTCCGTCTTGATCCTGCCACTGGTCGACCGACCGCGTATGGTGCGTACCAAATCCGGCCGAGTAATGAGATGATCGAAGATTTTATGCTTCTTGCAAACACGTCCGTTGCGAATGCCATCCATAAGGCATTCCCAGCGATATCTCTGCTTCGCTCGCACAGTCCACCGGCAGAGAACATGATGAAGAATCTGGCTCGGACGCTGTCCCTCCATGGGTACGCGCTATCCTACGCAGGCCCAAAAGACATACGCGAGTGCATGGAAACGATCATTGCTTCGTCCACGAATCCGGACGCGACCCGAGCCGTGTTGAGCGTGTTGCTTGCCAAACCGATGATCCGTGCACAGTACTACTGTTCAATGTTTGCAACAACTCCCGAGCACTTTATGCACTACGCATTGGCTATACCGATGTACACCCACTTCACTAGCCCAATTCGACGATATGCAGATTGTCTGGTGCATCGTGTACTTGCCGCTATGCTGGAAATCGATGAGCCACCGAGGCGTTCGCCCGAGGAACTACAGAGTCTGGCGATGATTTGCAACGAGAAGAAGTACAACGCCAAGTTGGCTGGTGAGGCCAGCTCTTTGCTCTACTTCCGACACTGGTTGGCTTCGGTGAAAGAATACGAAACGGATGCTGCTGTGATGGGATATGCGGCTCATTTTATCGAGCTGGTATTGATTCATTCCGGTATCGTGCTGAAAGCTGCAACGAAGGTAAGCAAAAGTTTGTTCAACAGTGTGACTTATTTAAATTAAACTATTTTGTTTGGAATGTGTTTCAGAAACTTTCCGCCGCTTCAACGATCGTATTTAAACCAATCGAACCACTCGGAAGCTGTCTGCTGGTTCCAAAGGACAAATCTATACCATCGGTTAAGTTGACCATGTTCAGCAAGGTTCGAGTCACGGTGAAAGTCGTCAAGGATGTGATCACCGTGTGCTCCATTCTTCCCATACGACAGGAAGAATCACAAACCCTCGAGAGATCGATTAATACGTTAAGCGCGGAAATGAAATCCGCTCGTATATACTAAGATTTTGCGTTAAATGTTCTAATTCTTTCTTGCTAACGTAATGTTTTTTCCATGTCCATCACTGTCCATGTTCTCAATTGAAATTAGTTGTATCCTTTTTTTTGTTTTACCTAGTCGATCAATTTACGCACGTAACATCTTCCTTCTACAATTGAACTTTAAGACAACGTGTAAAGCTTTTATCTTCCTAGATGACGCAGAAATATTTGTATGTGTAAATGTTTGTAGATTTAAATTATAATATAATTTAGGTACAGTGGCTTGTATTGGAGCCTGAAAAAAGCCCGATTTATAGGTTTCCTTTCACACGGAAAGTTTATTAGATTTTTGGTTGATAAGTCATACATACTGCCAGTCGGATAAGGCAAGGCGAGTTAAGATCGTGCAACATTTTAATGTTAAACAACATGAAGAATTAATTCAAAGCGTTTTATAACCGCGTGCACACGTGGACAGGGCAATTCCGTTTTGATTATACCATTTACATCAATTTGGGGTACTGTTTGAGAAAGTAATTATTTTAGAATTTTCGTGCGTTTACAAAAATTATTTGCGCTCGTAAACGACATCGACATCATCGGAGCTACATCTGCGACAATGTGCAATTTCGCATAAAGACTGAAACGAATAATCATTTTAAAAAATTGATGATTAATGCGATGAACATAAAGTACTTGCTAATATACCACATTTAGCAATCAGTTTATTGATTGATCTTTTTCTTGCCGCGATGAGAGAAGAACTCAACAACCGTGTTAATATAGTATGTTTGGCACACATAAGAACTGTATAAATTTAGCAAAATTGTGTATACCACGCGATCTGCAAACCTGTATAATGTATGGTGTATGTTTCAGATAAATATAAATTGTAGTATTGTACGACTCAACAAAATGGTCCGTTTGGTTTTTAATTTCGATTGAAACCCATATGCATTTTTTTTTTCAATTCATTTTATAGATGCTTTGTGTCTGAGGCTGACAATCACCTTTTTCTGCATGCATATGCAGAACTGTTTACCCAGCCAAGGGTTTCTCATGCCACAGATAACCAATCTTTATTGCGAAGGAAGCAAAAATGTAACGAACGGGAATCGATTATCGATGGAAAAAGCGGAGTTCAAACAAAGTTCCAGTGCTGCACAATTTTGCACCGAAATGTTATTTGTTTACAGTGCAGTCAGCTAATGGTGAACTCAACCGGGTTCTATAAACGGTTTGACTCTATGCTGCAGCCACGCTGGATGGCAGCAGCAATGTCTGCATGTGTGCGCGATACCCGATGTACGGCGAAAGAAGCGAATTCACCAACACCGCAAGAAACGCCCGCAAAAGAGCGTAAAAAGTAACAGCAGCAGCAACAAGAAGGGAGTGTATGCAACACGAAATCAGAACGACGAAAAGGTACACAGAGTTTGGTTGCTGTCCCACAGCACAACGCACCATAAATGTACGTAAAGTGAAGAACAGCGATATTTTATCTAGAGTGATGCTGGGCACAAAGATACGAAAGTGAATTTTTGATCGTTTTCCGTGGGAAGGTGGGGGATCGGATTAGGTTGGAAAAGAAATTGCGAGAAAGATTTCCACCCTCCGTATTTACGCGATCGTGTATGCTGGTGTGTGTTTTTTGTGTGTGAGTGCGTAATTCTCTGGGTGGTGTTGCAAAGTAGGCGACGCGATGTGAAAGCTGTTTCACGGGATCGAATCTACGCAAAAAACACAGGAAGAAAATTAGAAATAGTTGTACCGTGTGCTTGTCCTATACAGTAAGGGATAAATGAAGGGTTGTACTCGTGTATAGTTGGGCAAACAAAAGCATCCCCTATCAGCAGTGGAATGTGTGGATGTGGGTAGAGTAGAAGGAGGAGGTGCTGCTAATGGAAAGATTGCTATACACCAAAACTCTGGCACAAATCACAACTGTGTGTTACAAGGGTGGCTGTGATTATGATTCCGACGCTAAGCGAGATTTGGGCAGATCGAGATTTTGGACAAGGCTAGGTTATCCTAACATAAGACCAAGCACATACGTACCAGTGCACGTGAATAACAGTGCAAGAGAAGATCTCATTGCATTCCTCAATGCAGCAGTGGGTGAATGTCGTGTTTGATGCTGCTCTGTATGCGTGTGTGGTTGAGATGACGAAGACGTGGTATGCAAGTCATCTTTACGATCGAGCGGAACCGGACGAACGTGAGAAGCGAGTGTGTATCCGCGGTAAAATTGAATTTTAAGCCTATGGCCCCAAATGGCCGCAATAACAAGGCTACGACTTTGTTGTGCACACAAGAACGGAAGATTTGTGTGGCGGCGTTGTCGTTCCTCGATAGGAAATTTCTATTACAATATAAACGCCTCCTAGATTGGGCACTTACGAAACTAGTGGTGAACAGAAGATCGACTATGTGCTTTACTCCATATCCATTTAGTGCTATTAGCGTTGGTTCCTTAGCAATGGTAGAATCTGGAAAGTGTGGGCAATAGCCGCATGTGTATATCCCTCCCCATAGGCCAACTTTGTTGTACAGCGTATCACTTGCGACCAAACGACACTTGTCCCTATGTTTCCTTTTTACGGCTTCGGTTTTGGTTGGAAAATATTTTGGGACATTGTTTGACGCACAATGTAATGAACCGTGGATCTTTACATCTGTGGCACATTCCATGCTTGAGTGTGTGTGATAAAGGGTAATCCGTGACTTTAGCACCGTGGAATGTGTGTTGTTTGCGTTAATATATTGCCCAACCACTTCTTGTCGGTCGTGGCGACAGTTGACGGTTTGGTCATTGGAGAGACAATCACCACCCGTATGCAAACAAAGGACACAGGACACGGCACGTTGGTGGATGCTCTCAGGGAAAAGCGGGTGGGTCCATCTTCTAGAAAAGCGAAATGCCGAAGAAAATGACAACAAAGCGAGGTAGAATAAAAACAGCATTTTTCAAGGACAACGGTGAACGGTCGGTTGGCCGGACCGGTTGTGTAGTGTAGAATTGCTTTCATTGATTCCTTCGAAACATAAGACCCGTCCAATGTCTATGTGTGTGCGTGTATTAGTGCGTAGTGTTCAAGTTGTGTTTTGTTTTTCAATGGGAATGTTGTGTGGAAGTTCAAATAGTAGATTTTTTCCGAAATGTCTCACGCTACATTGTGAAGGCTTTGAATGTAGCGAAGCATATGTTGCAGTATGTGTCAATCCGTCCCAACTGTAGAAATTCTAATTGATTGTAATATTGCTAGAAATAGCACCCCGTGTTTGTAGATGAAATTTATAAATTGAACGTGTGGCTGTGTGTGTGTGTGTTTGTGTGCGTGATTTGCATCGTGTTTGTTTTATGTGGTGTGTATTGTGTGTAAAAAGAAACCAAAATTTAGCCGAAAATTGTTTTTTCGTAACCGTTCTGTGCAGAGGACTGGTTGGAAATCTGGCGTGCTTCGCATCGCAACCAAGGTAAGTGGGTCAA
This sequence comes from Anopheles marshallii, assembly GCF_943734725.1. NCBI lineage: Eukaryota > Metazoa > Arthropoda > Insecta > Diptera > Culicidae > Anopheles > Anopheles marshallii. The sequence continues at coordinate 81,685,557 of NC_071327.1, forward strand.
CAATTTCATTCGGACGTAACGTAGAGGTGTTTGTGGGGTTGGTGTTTGTAGCGTACCTTACTACTGCTTATTTCAGCCCCATAATTTCGTTCCATAGTGGAATAATCAGTTCCTTTCCCCCCTCCCCCCGCTAGTTTTGTCAGTATGACTAGTTAAATTGGAATTTCGTGTGACTCATCTAGCAGTTCCACAACGATCTCCAGAACAGTGGCTAGCTCGAATTGCGACCAACCTCCGCGAACTTCCTCAACCCCTTTCTTCTGATAGGCTTTAGAAGGATTTAAATATTGAAATTGTATCAAAATTCTTAACAGTAGACCATTACGGTCTACTCGGTCAAGTCATCTGGTACAGACGTTTCTTTCATTTGGGTAGTAGTTGATTAAGAAGTGCAATTTGAGAGTCCTTAACTCTGTCGTCGTATACCTTAAAAAAACATGAAAACGATAGAAAACATCCATTTACTGTTATGACCTCAAGTTTATCGTCACAACCGACTTTTCGAGAGACATAAACTACCTTCCTTTTCCATTACAAGCACATTACCCCTTCGTTGTGTGCGTTGTTTTACGTTCCTTCAATTAAAGCGAGTATTTTCGAACCCCCGACTGATCGATCAATAATCCATTTATCGAATGGTTTTGTGGCGCGTTTAAGTTCCCTTTCTGCAATACCGGCGGTCACTAGAGCCGCTCACACCGCAAACTAGTTCACCTTCACGCGATGACCGCCACAGTGCAGGTTGAAGTATTTTGTACCGCACATGCGGCGGAATACTTCCGGTTCCGAGTGTCCCCCATCCGGCTATATCGCCCAACTTTATCGTATTCTGATAAAGCACATCGGAGCTGCTGCTCCTTCACGTTGGTGGATAATCAGTGTGGGGTTTTATGTACGTTGCCGTGTACGAGGGTGGGTGAAATTGCGTCATGATATGACAAAAATGGCCCCCAAGACAAAAGTCAGGGTGTGTGGAGAGGGAGATGATTCAAAGCAAAATGCATTGCTGCCATACATACCGGGTGGACAGGAGTAGACGCTAAATGCAACTGGCCGTGCGTGTGTGTGTGTGTTTGTGAGTGAGTGCAGAAGAGGCACCGATTTGCTTCATTTATCCACTCGTCCGGTGTGGCACGTACCAGCAATACGTGGGATACAAGGACAAATCATGCTGCAATAGCAGCACGATCGTCTCGGCCAAGCCGGCGTCATCATGTGATGGCGCACTGGTGATGACGCTGAAGGTAATTTCATTTTGTACGAGATCAACGTTTCTGTCTGACGGGAGGAATTTCCATCCGAATGAGTTTTTTGTCGGTGATGATGAAAAATGGCTCTTTTGTCGTCGGATGTCTGTTGTTCATGTTGTAAATAATAGCTCGTAACAGGTGTAGGAGAGTTTAAAAGTTTGTCATTTAAGCACTGTAGAGAAGCGAACCCATCTTGAAGGTTTTTGATTTGGAAAATTTATTAACCAAACGCGCTTAAAGTGTTCTAGACGTGACTACCACCGCAAACTATCTTGCACAATTTCCGCTTACGTCATGGAGCATTCGTCTTTGTCGGTGACAAGTTTTCATTCACCCGTTGTTATTGACACATGCAACAAGTATCTGATAACGCGATAAATACATTTTGCATTAGTATTGCGTTGCCACTATCACAAATACCGACTAGCGGAGTGTCGGACAGCCAACACAACACAGATTATGATATCAGAATTAACATAAGCGTTATATCTTATCGCGTATTAAAAGAAGTTCCTCTGGGTGTTTTTTTTTGCCCATGTGTCCTTTACCTGTTTACCATTGCAGGTTATGTAGTAGTAGTTAGTACACAACTGTTGGCGCACTCCGGACAATCGATAGAATTATAACGCAAGACACTCAAACTGTCTACAAGGTTTTTTCTTCAGGTAGATGATAATTTAATTATACCTTTTGGTGCGAGGACCACTACCGTGCCGGGACGAATTGGTCTTGCTCGGAGCCTTCTTGATGCAGTTGGGTGGAACAATTTACACCCAAAATATAGATGCAGTGCAGTGCTGAAGCACCTTTAAATCGCGCCAGAACTGCACAGCTTTTGCTGTTGTTGGTGCCGTGACCAGGATCATCCAACATAACAAATGGCCAATAACGCCACACGAAGGGTGCGGTTGATTGCATGTTCTTCGATCATGTTAGGTGCTTTATCCGCGTGTGTGTGTTTATGAGGTTTAAGTTCCTTTTTTTTTTGTTCACCCACAGTCCCCTCCCCGCCGCTAGTCATGCTTTTTGCAACGTGACCGAGAGCGCAACACCCCGTAAACTGTTGAGCAACTAACGGTAGAATGTAACGCCAGGGAAAACGAACTGAACAAACACAAAAACACAAAATGCTTTCCTTACTTTCCTATTTGCTGCTGGGATGGATGGATGGATGGATGGATGGCATGTGCCCTGGGAATGGACGAGAGTTGGTGAAAGTCCGTTTTCGCCGTCTAGGGCACTTTTTTTTTGCACTGAATTGCGCATTAGATGGCGCCAATGCAGCTGAACGAAACATATTATGGTGGGGATGATTGTTGTTGTTCGGACAATCGTTCCCCGTAGCACTAGTTCCGGAGTCTTGTTGGTAGAGCTGAAGATCATTTATCTAACGCCTAATAATGATTGAACCATTTGCTTGTTTTATATCACTTGCCCTGCCTGCACATTTCGCAATGCAGTGTCACATTAGAAGGTGTGATTTACGCGAGTGTCTGGCTTGATGGGGCGACAGGAACGCGAAAAAATGTGGTGATAAGAAATCCAACCCCTGGTGGTAAGCTTAGTTAGAAAATTTTAGTCAAAACGAAAACAAAACCCCAAACGATGTGGTGTGGCCGTTTGCTAATGCCCCATGCTAATGCCATTGGTATGGGGGCCAATAATCCCTTGGGGTTGGATTTCCGTAATGAGATAGTCAGTATCCAAAGAATAGAGGAAAAGCAGTGAAGTGTGGGCCAGGACAAACCGCACCGCATTTTGTTGGGTGTGGATTTGTGTGCGCCGTCCCAGTTCGGGTTTGGTTTTCCTCGTCAATAAATAATTGTATCAGGTACCTGTTGGCGGATTATTGCGAATGTGGCTCAACGTGCCGCTTTGGTCACACGGAGACACGCATCAATTAGCGTGACAGTACATAATGGTAAGGCATTCAACTTTCCCACTTGCAAGTTGCAATATCCTAAGAATATAAATAATGGCTCTTAAGTCGGATTAAATGGAGCTATTTTCAGGCTGCATGTGAGTGGAGTGACGCTATAAGCACTAAGTTAGGCATCTCAGTTTCTTGGAAAACAAACAGCCCAAACAAGCACAACAATTCTCCCGCAGTTCTTTCCTATCGTTGTGCCCGCTTCTGCATCGGACACATCGGAGGCATTAATGATGCTTTATCTGCTCAACATCTTCAACCTGAATTAAACTCAAATTTAGAGTTGATTTTCTGCGCAAGCAAAGACAACCTAGAAAAATAAGGTCAGCAATGTATGGATGTACAACAAACTGCTTTGTTTGATTGCAACCCACTGTCTCCGGATCTACTGCGGCACACCATCACAGGAATACTGTTGGGCGATGGCTCTGATGATAAAAAAGTTCTCGTGTTTCTCGCGCCTTTCGGTTCCGACCTTCCAGCAGTGCAGCATCGTCTGGAGATGGGTTTTATCTTCGTGCACTTCATGTTATGTGGATTTGCCCAAGGGATAAACGGTGCAGAGTAGCAGCGAATGTAAATTAAATTATCAGCTACGATCGTAAAAATCGGTCCATGAAACTTTGTTTACTGTGAGTGCAAAAAAAAAAGGACGAGCAAGGGGTTTATCTGTTATTTATAGAGTAATTTATTATTGTTTGAGCATGAAATTTGAGGATTTTTTGCATTCGTTTTTTAGTCATTCGTCATTCGTCACGCTAATGTTTCTTTTTCGACGATGACCCACTTACAATTTGGACCGTTAAAACTGCTCATTTAGAAATAAAATCTGTTGGTTTCAGCACGTCCCATTACAGAGCTGATTAATTCTGTTCTAAATCCACAACCAACAGTGCTCTTTACTGCAATCAAGCAAAGTCACACGTGTGTCACAACGAATGGCTGCAAAAAGCTCCCCGATTTTGTTTTTGTGCTAAACATAAAAACCCCACAAAGACACACGCAAGCCCCTCTTGAAATCCCGTCAGCCTTTATGTGTACCGTAGCCACCCGAATCTTGTGTCCACCGCCTCCATCTGGATTGAAGCTATGGCAGTAGCAAATTAAATTATCCTTTGTCGCGTTGGCCCGGTATGTCGCGTAACTCTGTTTGCATGCGTTGCCCGCGGACGCCAAGGACAGTGTCAGTCATCGACTGTGACGCGTACCGTAAGGAGGACCTTCGGTGCCGAGGCAGTTTGCTTTCATTCCCAGTGCTGATGATCGAGGGTGATTTTCGAGAGCTTCGTTCCACTGCAGTGTGAGAATCCCAGCTTTTCTTGGCCTTTTTTTTAGCTTTGGAACGTTGAAATTCTCTGTGTGTAGTACATTGGTCAAAGCAAAAGGTGTGCAGTGTACTAAGGAAGTGTACTGTGCGCGTTTTATAAGAAAAGATTTGCGAATGTTTTGCGAAGCATTTGTATCACTAAAAGGGAACAAAGACTCGCAACCGTAAGGTTTGTTCCGCCCACCACAGAGCGATAAGAGAATTATCTTTACGCAGAGGACGAAGATAACCGACGAGGGTTCTATTGCTTCTTTCGATGTGCTTGGTATCAGCTGCACCTTTCGACTGTTTGGCAGTTTGTGTGGTGCTGATCGAGTGCAAAAGCAACTTCCCTCTAACGACTTCCGGTTAGCGATTGCAAAATGGTGTGTAAATTCTGCTTGCTTTAAAACGTTATTCAGATAAAGATAAATCCCGCAGGTTGTGTTTGTGCGTGTGTGAGAGAGAACGATTGTTTAAACGATTGTCGATCTACACTAGTGATCTACTGATCTACATTCTTGTTACGTCCTTGATCGTCCGCAGTCTACCTTCGCATCTTCATCTCCTGTGTCAACACCGACTGTACGCGTGCACAGAACCGGACGAACGGGTTTTCCGTTCTGAGGTTTGTATGTGTGTGTGTTTGTTCTGACGGATGCTGATCAGATGGGGAGGACAGCATATTATTTTTTTGCGCCAAAGATAGTTGTTTGTTTACCATGATTAAAATTGTTGTTGTTTTGCTGGTGTAAACTAGGAAGTTGCGGGAAGACCTCCAACCTCAGCATTATAAGGTTTATAGCTGAAGGAAGAGTTTTACGAAGGTTTTAATATCCATATTTCGTGATCGCTGTGTGCTCTTGGCCTACACTACGACCGGAGAATATTTTATAATTTATGGTTAATAGACGATGGACATATTCCTTCCGACTTGAGACTGACCGGAGATGGATTTGAGTGATGATTTCAATCGCAGATAGAAGACGCAGAAATAGTGTTAAATAAGATAAAAGAAAGTGCACCAACGTTTAGTGCCTATCGAAGCCTTTCCCGTACTGTCAGCAGGTATATCTGATTTACGAACTTTATGTACTACGAAAATGGTTACTACCATATCGGATATTTTATTACGTCGTCTACGAATAGACAAATGGAAATAGAATACCTACATGAAACAACTAAAAAAGTGATAAACAGCACCAAACCCCAGTAGCAAATTGCTTAGCGAACCGTGCGCATTAAATATATACCGTTCGAAGTTTGCTTTTGTATGGCATACACGGTTTTACTGCCACGGTAAGAGGTTTCTCCAAGGTTCCACACACCGGTCTCTGTGCACCACGGCATTCCGGAGGGCTTTGACTCGGAAACCTGAACTTGCGACAGCCGGTTTGGGGCTGGAGAGAAGAGGAATTCGGCGTATATGCAGACCGGTTGCAGTTCAAAGTCAATCGTAGTGTTTTGAGTGCTGCAGAACGTGGCAAGGGAGTTGAATTACTATTTTGCCCGCTGTGGCACCGACACCGAGTAGTGAGCACGTGCACTTAACTTCGGAACTAAAGAAGCAAGGCTTTGTATAGTTTAGTAGTAGCTTAGCTTTTTAATTTATAATTTGTTTACGCTAATCACGATCGCGATCCATTGACGATGAGCCTTTGGATGAGGCCTTCAGTTATCTTCAAAATGCTTCGGGATGATTAAAATTTTCGTTTAATTTAGAATTATTTTTCAATAAGGTTTAGATAATCATGTACATTAACAGCTTACCCTGACAATACCGCTTAGCTGACATGTTTACAAAATCGTTAATACCATTCTATCTTACTCTTACCTTTCACCAGCTGATTGAGGCTTAACACATCCCAGCCAGAGCTGTTGCCGTAGCAAAGCACGCTCTACAGTTGCACACGAGTGGTAGCGAACCACAGCCACTGCATAACAGTTTGTCATCCTTTTAATGCTGAATGTGTCACTCCGTACTACACCCATTAGCTGCTAGTGGTAGGATCACCATCGTTCCACCATCACGAACCTGCATCAGGACATTCGCGACGTGCGTTCTTACGTTCGTTCCACCGCTTTCCTGCGGCATGCTGTAGTCCGAGTCCGAGTCTGAGTCCCACATGTACGATACGCCCGCAGTTCTGTGCCTGATTGTGTTATAAAGCAAGATAAGACAGCGAACAACGTCAGATAGATGAATTAGCTTCTGTTTCAGTTTAAACATTTTTTCAGTTTCAAATCGATCATGTTCTGTTGTTAAGTTCTAGCTGTACAGAACATTTTGTTTAAAGTTTTACCTTTGTTCCCGTGTGTGTTTCGTGTTTCATTTTTGTGTTTTTAACCGCACCAGTAGGAAAATTGTTTTCTATACATAATTACGTATGCGTGAAAATCGAAGAACTTTTGCCTAAGTGAAGCGCAACAAGTTTAATACGCCCGCCTCTCCCAAACGTGTACTAAAACCGATTGTATAAGTGTATTGTGTAAAGTGTGTTTTGTTGAGAACGTGTGTGAGTGTTTAGTGTGTGTTTTTTTTTATTTATTACAACGCCAGATCCATATCTGGTAACCAGCACACAGTACCTTGCCGGGAGTTTAAGTTGCAGTTGGTAAAGCAGACCAGGAGAGCAAATTTCGTCAAAAGTAAGTTGCTTTAGCTAAACGTTTGCATGCGTTTGCATGATTTGCAGCTGCAAGTGATATAACTGCGTGTACCACTGCGGCGTAACTTAATTATTTCCAAGCTACAACCTTCTTTTCCGTAAGAAAACAAATGTTTTCTCTTATGCCCGGTGGGGGGAGAATGTTTCCGGTCATTTCTCTAAGAAGGCCCGTATTTAGCTGGCTTCTTCAGCATATTTATAACCCTTAGCTGTATGGCGGGGTTAAGTACTAGTGTAGATTCAAATCGATTCGAAAATTGACTCGTTAAAACAGCACACATAGCAGAGTGTGGAACTTCCTGAGCGTGTTTTGAATAGTTTGAAACTTATAGCCATTTATTAACTTTCCGTTTTTTCCATTCCGTGTCCGTGGTTAGTGAGGAAAACCGACACACAAATGAACGTAGCTGGTATACGTCGTAACATCAAGAACATCGCCCACAACTATTCCGATGCGCAGGTGAAGGTACGGGAGGCTACCTCGAACGATCCATGGGGCCCATCGTCCACGATCATGGCGGAGATCGCCGACCTCACGTACAACGTGGTGGCTTTTTCCGAAATCATGCAGATGATCTGGAAGCGCATGAATGACCATGGCAAAAACTGGCGACATGTGTACAAGGCGCTGGTAAGTATTACGCAAGAGAGGCTCTGTTAGGAACATTGCGGAAGGAATGATGCCCACATGATTCTTATTTTCTTATCCATATCCGCAAATAGTTGCTGTTGGAGTACCTCATCAAGACTGGTACGGAGAAGGTGGCGCAACAGTGCAAGGAAAATATCTACGCCATCCAGACTCTGAAGGAATTCCAGTACATGGAAGAGGGCAAGGATCAGGGCATGCATGTACGGGAGAAGGCGAAACAGCTTGTTTCGCTGCTGAAGGATGATGAGCGGCTCAAGAATGAGCGGGCCCGAGCGTTGAAGGCAAAGGAACGCTTTGCCCGAACGGCCAGCGGGTTCGGTAGCGATGGTTCGATCGATGGCCCGACACAACGTGACCCAAGGGTTAGTCGTAGTTTCCACTAAGCTAAGCCGTGGTTAAGCAACGCGTTTCTCACGTTTTTGCTTGCTCTTTGTATTTTAGCCACCGAACTGGGGCGAAGGTGAACCGATTGCGGGTGCAGCAACGAGTGGTGTTGGAAAACCTGTATCAGAGATTGAGTTCGTACGGCCGCAAACGGTCGGCGAGGAAGAATTGCAGCTCCAGCTGGCAATGGCCATGTCTAGGGAGGAAGCGGAACAGGAAGAGCAAAAGCGTCGCAGTGATGATGTTCGGTTGCAGTTAGCACTCAGTCAAAGCGAACAGGACTTCAAGTAAGTTGTATATAGGTTATACAAATATCACACGCATCGACACTAAACGGTGGAATTGATTTTCCTTTGTAGGAAGGACAGTGACCCCAAGGAGGGAGGTAGTGCACTGGTAGATTTGTTGGACATTTCTTTCGGAGCTGCCTCGATTAGCAGTCCGTCGCAACAGCCGCTTGCCGGACCTTCGGGTGCCGGTGGACCAATTGATCCTTGGGGTATGCCCGTGGCAGGTGGATCACGTCCGACGGTAGGTTCGTGGAAATGTGTTATCGATGGTAACAAAACTTAAATGCTTACCTTTACTATCTACAGACGTCGGATCCCTGGTCAAGAACCTCATCCCCACCGGCGGTAGTGGATCCGTGGTTAAACACCGCTTCAGCTTTACCTTCGGCAGGACCATCCTCCTCGAAACCACCGTTGCTGGGAGCAGAATCATGGCAACCACGCACCCAATCGCCCTCGGTCACATCCGGATCGTCGGTTGAGGGATGGCTCCAAAATGGTGCAGGTGCTGGTGCCGGTGCAGGAGCCATGATGATGAACGGTGCCGGGGCTACGAACGGAAACCTCGATCCTTGGTATAACAAAACAAATGCTGTTCCTCTCGGAGCTACTGCGGTATGTTTTGATTTTCTATTTGCAAAATTTGAATCACTAATAGAGCATCCTTTTTTATTTTAGCCTCCTCAGGCAGGTGATCCTTGGCAGACAACTAAACGAACAACGCCTGTGCCTAGCGCTACTGCTGGTGGTGATCCGTGGCAGTCAAACCCAACCGCTGCTAAACTTGATCCATGGGCACCGGTTAGTAGTAATTCTGCCACTGGAAGTGTCGGTGATCTTGAGGCTACGTTCGGTGGTGGCAGTGGAGTAAGCATCTCTACCCTCCGAACTGAAGTAAAAAGGAATAAACTTACGATATATTTTAATTATTTTAACAGCCGCTCATGAATCGACCTTCCCCTGTCGGTGCGATCACTTCGCCGGTATCGGATCTAGATGAGTTTGACATTATTACCAAGCGAGCAGCCAGTAACCACAGTAGCAGCAGCACCAACAACAATAATAATCATAATGCCGCCAGCAACAATCTGAATAATAACAGTTGTACGTCCTTTTTAAACCCCGATCAGCGTTGAATGTACCCAACCGATCGATCACTGACATATCTATTTTGCCATCCCGAACAGCACTGCTTCTGGGTGACCTGGATCCATTGTCATCCTCCGGAACGAACTCAAGCTCGCCTAGCATGGGTGCGACGACGGCCGCAAAGAAGACACCCCAATCGTTCCTTGGTGAAAACTCGGCACTCGTCAATTTAGACAATCTAATCAAACCGATGCCGAGCGGTGGCGGTGTGGCCGCATCAACCACCACGTCCGCGGCATACAATCCGTTCGGAGATACCGGTGGAGCCGGTGCACCCGTACAAAAGAACCTATTCCAACAGAATCAACCTCAGGTGAGTGGAATAGCAATGACAAAAGGACATCATGTAGACGAACGATCTATATTCATCCATTTTCACGTTTTAGGTTCCGTCCATCAATCAGTTGAAACAGTCACCGTTTCCAGTAACGCTTAATCAGGATCCTTGGGCACCGGTTTCAAACATGACCACAGCGCAAGTGAGTATGCTTCAGAAGCAACTGAAGATTTAAGTTTTTTTTTATTTCTGTGAGAACGGCCACGTGTTGTATCTGACTGAAGATTTAATTATGAATGTCGAATCAGCCGGAACAATATTAGGTACAATGGAGAGTAATAAGAGTAAGTTCCAGGGTTGGTCTTAATTGCAATCAATGCTTGCGACGAAAATAGTTTGTGAAACAAGGTGTGTTTGTTGTAATTAATTATGCATTTGATAAGCCTTAAACAGTACGTCTATTCATGACCTGTCCGCTGTTAAAATGAGATGTCTTGTTACGTTATTTTTAATCGAACACATCCCAAGCCAAACTCACTGACACGCATGGATATGGAGACAATTTCATTGCGAATGAGCTACAATATCATTTTCTTTCATTGTCGCACTTCGTCATGCGACCGTAACTTGTGTGCATACGCTGGAACATGATCAATCACTGCACCACGGATAAGCAACCTGTCGATGAGGACGAAGGAGAGTGCTTTCCGTACTCACCGGTTGATGTGAACGCAAACAGTGATATCTCACCAACTGTCGCCTATGCACGCGCGGCCACCGACTATCAACAGCAGCAACATCAGGATTGGCCCACTGCAACGACTCATAAAATCCCACCATCAAGCTCTAACATGGAACACATTGACTGTCGTCTTAACGATGCTGGTGTCACAATCGAAGACGATATTTTTAACACCAACTACGCAATGCTTCCTTCTACAATGGCCACTGGTAACATTGAAAGGCATCATCTAACTGCGGCACAGCTGGATAGTACACGCCCGTTGCGTCAACTGTATGACTTTCATTTCGCAGTTGACGAAGAGGCCCTCGATGTTGTTAACGCTGGAATGTTGTCAGGTGGAGGTGTCGCTTTTAATACTACTAGTGCATTTAACCATAAAGAGAATCGACAGAATATTAATACCAACATTTCAGATACGTGTCACGCTAACAACATCAATTATCAAGTGAGTTCAGCAGTATGTTAGACACTTGTGTTATGATCCGGTAGTGCGCTAGTGGTCAAGCTCGTGTAACATCTGTGAGCCATTCACAGTAGTTTCGAATTGTTAATCTTATTACAAAATCGATACTAAACATGCCGACAAAAATAGTGCTAGAAAGGGATCGAAGTTGAAACAACGTCATTTAAAATATTGCTCGATTGCGCCAAGCAGTAACACACGATTTTTTTCTTTTTTTCTTTTTACAATTAATACTCTTCTCTATTCTTAACATCCCACTATTTTCCACATTATACCCTCTAACTTTGTCATTGAAAATTCGGGTATTGATCCGTCTCTCTATATTTCACCCTCCAGCACGCCACGTCCAGTAGCAATGGAGCTTGGACACTCAAATAAACGTCCCTTTTTAACCGATTGGAATTATCGTGCGCGTGTAGAATCGCCAACGTTCCCATTACCCCGTTTATCATTTCCTCTTTTCCCGCCCCACACACACGCACATATTATCCAAACCAGTACCTCCGATTCCATCTTTCCTGTAGGTAGTAATTGATCCGACCTCGTAACCTTGCTGATACGCGATTTTGGACCCCCAACGCTGTGGTGTGCTGTCATTGGTGATTGGGGACAAACTGTCTAGCAAAAAAAAAACGCGCTCCTGTAACACACGCTTGTGCTTGTACGGTGACTGTATGCTTTATCCCGGGGTTTGCCCATGGCCATCAGCTACTCTACACACTCATCATCTCAACAACAACAACAACCCAAGCTGCTGCCTCCTTTTGCTGCCTATGTGTCTGTGTGTGTCTGTGTGTATGTGCAAGCATTTTTGTACGTGTCCTTGTACATCGTGTGCGCTGGTCATCGGCCCGTGGACATCAACTATATCTTTTGGACAACGTTCTGTTTTATCCCGCTCGCTCAGTATAACTGCCGCGTATCGAAAGTGCTCGCTTCTGGTAAAGTTGTTCATTCATCATATATGTGTGTGGGTTTTGTTGTTCGCATTTTTTATGTTTGTATGTGTGTGTGTGTTTGTGTTTTAGTTTTCATTTCAACATTTCATGTCATGCTTGCATGTAATGTAATGCACAGTTTTATGTTTACATCATCTATTGTTTGCTTCTACGTGAAGTACCACAAAATCATCATTGTTATTACTTTTCTTCTCAAAATTCACATTTTATAAAAAAAGTTTTCATTCATATGGAGTTCCTTTAGGGAAAACAGGCACTCGATGTATATTTTAACTTTTTTTATTTTTCACAATCTATTTGTTCTACTTTTTTATTCGAAGACCGTCACCTTGCAGCCATACTACCGTTAAATGCTATATCTAATACACGGTTTTTGTTTACTACTCCACAGGCCAATATAAACAATAATAATAGTGGCCCCTGGATGAATCCTCAGTCGTCGAATCCATTCCTATCGTAACAAGTAACTGCAAGGAGATGTACACGGCGCAGTGCGTCCGATGCAGCACTAGAAAGAGGTGCTGGCGGGAGACCGACGGAGGTGAAAGGAAAGAGCTAGTTGTACGTATGAAGCAAAAGCATGGTAGTATAAAGAAAGGGGCTAAGGTAAAACCAAGCACAGAAGAACACGCAAACTAACCAAACATTGTTTTAAACGAGGGAACACAAGCGGCAAATAAATGAAACAGTAAGGCAATATTGCTAAAGAGAACAACCAAACAACACACTGGAAGTGAAGCAAACCGGCTAACAAAAATAGTATACATCGAGCAAGGTCCATACACCCATCTCGCAAACCATTTACATGTAATCGATAGATAAACGAAAGAACCTGGATGCAAGGGGAAAACTTTTGATTCATTTACATACACACATATAAGATAATTGTGCAACAGAAACCGCAATTTGGTGAGAGCCCGGAAATAGGAATTAGCCAGCAACTTGAACATTATATACGTAAAGTATGTTTGCTTGATCATCACACTGCTTAACACAACGCCATGATTTTGCCCCGATAGGAAGCAATTCTACCAGTCGCCGATGGTTTCCACTTGCCGTGATTTCAACCAACAACAAATGTTCCATAACTTGGTGGATGAGTGGAGGCTGGATTGGACGTCGATTAGTAAATGTGGTAGCTTGGGGGATGGCTAGAGTACGCGGGGAAGGAAGCAGCACCCGGGAAAGCGAATTCCGCGAACGATAGGAAAAATTTAAGCAAATTAGTGGAAAGCAAAAATGCCTTATTATAGTTGAGAAACGATGAACTTGGGATGAGACTACGTTAGAAAGATCTAAACACTAAACTACTACTAAATGATAAAGAAGAAATCAATGATACCACAACACTAGTTCGAGAGGAGGAACACAGGAAATCCGTTTTGGCATCTGTTTGTTGTGTTTACAAGCGACAGACACGGGAGGACAAAACCGATTTAAAGAGAGACATTCTTGTGGTTCTGTTAAAAGCATGGGCACTCACATTTATGACGGGGTTCACACTTTACTAGCTTGAAGTAACTCTTCCTCAAAAGCAGTAACTCCTATGCCTTTTGTCTAGAATCCTTTCTGTGTAATTCACGTGTTTGTTTGATTGCCCTCAGGAAGTATGAGTGTACACATTTTAATTTATTAAACCAGCTTCCTCGGAATAACATCGGGCAAACTGTGTGAAAGGCTACAGAAATATTATCTTCTTTTGGCACTTTTATGCTCCATCTTGTTCGTCTACTGATTTTCGTTTGATATTCTTCAAACTGTCACGAGTATAACACCGGATTGTGATGTAGGTCGCAATACTATTTTTGCGGATACGCTACTTTTTGCTGCTTTGTTCCTTCCGTTTCATTGTTCTGTAATGTATTATTTATCGTAAGATAGCGGAAAGATCGGTTCATTATCGGATGGGTTTTAGATTTTAACTGTAGAAAGCAATGCCGCGGGATTCATTTGGAACGCTAAAGCTGACGGCTGCTAACACAAATGAACGTTTTCTATGCCACCAGAGCAAAGAGATAAAACATTCATAGAGAAGAATATGAGAATCCAACGAATAATACCAGGGTTTATGAAATTCGTGAGGCGATCGATCGGACATGATGATTATGTGAGAGAACAGAACAAGCTTAATCTTTCTAAACACGATACAAAACATTGTTTGTATAGGATAACGACAGGTAACTGATACTAAAAAGCAAAAATCATAAAAAATTATATATACATGAGCAACTGAAATTATATATATTTTTTAAACTCTGAATAAATCATTAATTTTCAAACTGGTGCTGTTGCGTTCTGGAAGGTCCGTTTATAAAGCTGACCAAAGCGGAATTGAATGAAATGAAAAAAAATCAAACATCAAATCAAAGAAACGAAAGGTAACACGGCAGGGGTAGAATGAGTAGATACGGTAACGGAGAGCTAACGGTTGGTTCACTTTACTCCTTTTCGCTAAAATTCGATTTTGTTATTCGAAGCGGCTAGGCTATAGTGATATTTTATCTTTTGTATTTTTTTGTCTTTTTTTTACCCAGTTTAAATTATTAAAAGTGGTGCGGCGGACCCGGTGATGTATGTCATATGGATTAAATTCTAATGGCTCCGCACGCATCGAAGGACATAACCTTGTCAATTAAAACTGTTACTGAACGGTGTGGTCCTCGTTTCCTGCCCGACCAAGAGACTGTAGTACCTTATATTTAACCCATTGGCCGTTATATTAAAATTAAGAAACCGATACAAACATTGTACCCCATTGCTATTGGGGTTTTTAAACTATATAATTGTTAATTTTTTTTATATACACATGGCAAAGGATTACCCGGCAGTATACGGCAATTAAACATTGAACAAAAACATTCAAATTGTATGATAAATATTCATTCGTAGAATATATTTTACATACGATTTCACATTCGTTGCTGAATGTTCAATGACTGTAGACCGTCGGGTCGATGTAGTTTGTTCCCTTAAATACATGCTACAAAGTTTAAGACCAGCCAAATACAGTTATAAGTATATACAGTTAGAAATAGGCTGCATTTACATGACATGATCCATGATTTTGTCGAGATCAAGGATCCGGGTCGAACGCGGTTCCTGCAGTATAGAAATTTCGACTGATGTGCTGTTAAAATATGTTGTCTAAAGTAAACCCGATGACAGTGTGCTAAACATCATCGTAGTAGACCGTAGTAGATGATTATGTCCAGAGTAAATACATTGTATTTTACAGTTATCTCGGATAGATCGAAAACGTCATACAATCCATAGCGTTTGGTAATACAGAAAGCAGTGTCGCTGAATTAGTTTGCTTTATATTACTTTATTAGCACGCGATGTTGTAAGCGTAAGCCAGCATGCATGTTAGTTTATCTACTGTTTTTACACCCATTCTACATAACATACCAATTGTGGCATCTCCAAACCTGTGACGTGTTCTTTTATAACACTAGACAGGGAACTCTGACGCAAGGCGAATGTTATATTTTTTTACTATTTTAATAATTCTTTCTACCGATACTCCAGCTCGTATGATTTTGTAGAAATTTGAAACAGACAAGTCAATTACTGTGGATCCTACTCTTTGCTCATCCGACAACGATAACTGTCCTCCGTTAAACACTGCACCCAGATACGGCCAAAGGTCTTCGAATTCACGGATGTTCAGTGTACTTTTGCTGGAACTTTTGTTCGCACTGGTCAGTGCTATTGGTTGTTGAAACTCTTTACATACATCCTGTACAAAACCGTAGTTTATAATTCGTATACCTATGTTGGGCTCTTCGGGATTTAGCATAGGATTTAATGTTGTTTTCCGTTTTATAACAATAGTTACCGCTTCTTGCAGCAGATCTTCCAAAAGCTGCTCTTCCAAATGTTCTGCCTCACCGCAGTGTTGAAGTTGTTTTACTGTTGCCACACATATCGCTACGGGTTTCAGCTCATCCCGTCCTTTTATATCGTAGAGCTGACGTATTGCTTTGGGATTGTTGGCACTGCATGCAAACCCATACACGGTGTCAGTCGGTATCGCAATTACTTTTCCAGCCTGCAGTTTATCCACTGCCTTTTTTATTGCATTCTTGCAAGTAATTGAAATTAGTGCTGGTTCTTCCTTTACCCGTTTCGCTGTATGGAGCTTTTCCTTCGCTTTTGTTTTTGCATGCCTGCTTCTGGTTGGGATCGTTCGCGATTCTATAATCACCCTCGACAAATTCAACAGTTCGTCGGCTATACCATCCGCATTGTCATATTTTCGTTTCGCTAAGTTCACCTTCGTACACATTCTTTCAATTATCACCCGACTGGATCGAACAATTGAATGCATAAGTTAACCGGTAAGGTTTATGTAAGCCACATAAGTTAACTGGCAAGGTTAAACTGTATAGATGTATTGTTTTTTAATCGCGCCAATTGTGGCCACACGTTTGATTACAGCACTTATAAAACGTCGTCATCGGCTCATCAGCCGAACGAGTCTGCATTTGCATGAAGTATGCTCGATCATTAGAGCAAGAAGGGCACACTGCATCGGTCGAATCTACGTTTTCCCATGCAGCTGAACCGCCCATCACATGGTCTACTTCCTAAAAACAAAATAATTCCATTGAAAGACGTCAGTACGTGCACAACTACATCAACGCAACCGGATTCGGATCCATCAAAGACGGCGACTCACTTTAAGTTTAGGATAGATACGGCTAGAAATGCGTTGCTTGATTTTACAAATGTACGGACATGTATTGCAGGAAAATCGTAGCGCGTCGGTACCTTCCTCTACCAGCAGTAAGTTGCCGCACGTAGGACAGAACATCAACATCACTTTTTTTATTTTATGCGATAATTAGAAGCTATTCCACGCCATCACACAACTTCCATTTCCTGCTCAAAATGTCAAATGTGACGTTCAGCGCCGCATGCTCTGTGGGAATAGCCTTGCAAGATTTTGACGCGGCGTTGAAGATGATTTAGAAACATTTTTAGATGTGAATCAAACGTGGGACCAAATGCTAAGCACATGTTCCAAAAGAAGAAAAATGCACCAAAGCGACACAAAATTCAATGAGAGTTTTCTCAAAAACAATACTGCAACCACCTGACTCATGCAGCTGTATTTCTATGCACGCCATACAAACTCAACCAGTCGAAAATACATTTTGCAACATATAGTAAGACTTGGGCTTGGTATAATCGAAGAGATATTTTGTTAATTACCTAGAATAAAGTTTTTTTCTACTCAAAATAAAACCTCAGACACTCATTTCTCTATCAATTCAGTCGATGCACTTCTTCCATGGAGTGAACCAAAGGAGTAGAGCTGTTGCTGTTGCTGCTATTGCTAACGGTATGGTTGTTCGCGGCTCTTGTGCTGCCAGTAGTGGACCGTTTACCGGTTGCGATCGGTACTCTCGTTTTTGGTACGGTTGAAGGTAACTGTTGCCATCGGGACGGTGGCCAAACAATCTGTGTAGCCCGCGCAGTTACTAGTCCTAACGAAACCGGCCCGAACGTATTGCTATCTAGTGAGTTACCTGAAATTCAACAACAAATCGTACATCATTTTCTGCAAATAAGAAAGCCAATTCCTTCCTACCTGTATGATCCCCTTCAACCCAACAATGCCCTTCCGGAACCGTAACGTATGGCAGCTTATAGCCTAGTGTGGAGATTACATCTCCCTGGAGAGCGACAACGCGTTTTATAATTTTCTGACTCGGGTCCTTGGGCGAGACGAGCGAAATAATGTCGCCCCGCTGCACGTCCATGTTCCGAACGGCCCACCGCGAAAGGAACACATAATCTGTCACGCTAGCGTCCGGATTGAGAGCCGGCTGCATCGATACACCCTCAACCCGCGCCACATATCCAACGCAATCGAGCAGAGTCACCCCTACTGGGACACCAAGCAGCAGCGATTTGAGGAAGGTCGGGAACCGCATTATGAGCGATTCTCCGGCCTTCGTCGACTAGAATACTACAATGTTCAGACTTACGCAGTACAAATCAATCGATGCATCATCGTTGATATTGTGACCACCGGTTTGGAGACGAATTAGTACTTAAAATACATAAATTACTTTTCGTGCTGGTGCAATGCGAGCCGATTCCAAAAAGTTTTGATGCAATTTGTTTTGGAAATTCGAAGGAGACAAGGATTTTGACAAGTGCCAATGCGTTGTGTAATCCAGGGATTGGCAAACAAACTACAGGCAAGCATTTTAGAATAATTATTCATGTTCTCATTTCATATTCAGTTCGTTCAACATCTTTTTTTTTAAATTCAATAACTGTTAGGTGTGTAAATTCACAAACATTACAGAACAGGCTTTGTTAATTTACTTGAGGATGAATTGGACCCAATGGATTTTTGTTTTGCCTTTCTGGCAACACTGGTCCATTTGATAGCTTGGATGTGTATAAACAATCGTGGTTTTCTTTCGAATCGATCCCGCGCGTTTCAAGCTTCATCGAAATTATTGTTCAATTTCTTCAATGGATATTACCAAGAAGAGTAAAAATTCCAATCAATTCCTTTTCTAGCATCCTCGGAAAACTTTTATATTTTCAAGCACAGCGAACAAAGTATTTATTTTTTATTGCCCCCTTTGTATTTAGATTTCATCGAGCAACTTCCACTGATTCGGGAAACAATCCGGGATGCTACGTTTTTTGCAATGGATTGTGAATTCACCGGACTGGCCTCCGATCGTACCATATTCCCGTTTGATACACCGGAAGAAGTGTATTTGAAGATGGTCGAAAATAGCCCACATTACATTATCGTACAGTTCGGGCTGTGTGCCTTTCGTGTTGAACCACCGGCAGAGGACAATAAGGACGCCGAGCCACGCGTATCGTACAAATGTTTCAACTTTTTCTGCTATCCCAAGGGCCGCGGGAACGTGTTCAGTTGCCAAGGTGAAAGTATGCGCTTTCTCGCCGACAATGGGTTCGATTTTAATCGACTGTTTCGCGAAGGACTTGCGTATGCAAACGAAAGCGAAGAGCAACGGTACAGAGCTGACTTGAAGGAGCGTCAAGCAACGAGGGCAGCCACAATACTGGCGGCGGCTGAGGAAGAGTCGAATGAAGCCGATCCCAAGGCAGCAAAAATGTCAGACGTCAATGCAATTCCAGTTCCTACAGAACTTCAGCAACAAGTGTATGATACCGCTGCCAGTATCGAGGAGTTTCTACAGTCTGACCGGCCGGAACTGATCGTCGGTAACTGTAATGCATTCCAACGGAAGCTCATCTATCAGATGATAGAACAGCGCTACATTCGTAAGGTGTCCACCTCCACCGTATCGCTGGAGAACAATCAGAAGGCGATTAAAGTGGAACGGAAACGTTCGTACGAAGAGGAACAGGCATTGGATGAGCAGCGTCGGGCGCAAGAGAATGAGGATCTCGAGTTGAACGTTGGAATATCTCTGGTTCTGCAGGAGTTGTCGAAGGCCCGCAAATTGATCGTTGGTCACAATATGTTGCTCGATTTGTTCTACGTGCTTCGGCAATTCTTTAAGCCTCTACCGGTAGACTATCAAGAATTTAAGAAGCTCGCGAAAGAATATTTCCCGCTGTAAGTGTTACTGTCGTGTATAAATAAGAATGGTTATTAACTGTGCTTTTATTTCAGTCTCCTCGACACTAAATATCTGTGCACGAACGCTGAAATCAAGGTGGACGTTAATTCGTCCGTATTGGCGCACGTGTATGACGCGGTTAGCAAGGCACCATTTTCCATTCCCACGGTACATGCCGAGCTTCCTGACCATCAGTACAGTGTAGAAGATGAGAAAAAGCACGAAGCTGGTTATGATGCGTACCTTACCGGGCTTTGCTTTCTAGGGCTTGCCAGTCGGTTCAAGGTTAATCTGTTGCAACTTTCCAAGGACAACACGTTGAGGCATTACATGAATCGGTAGGTAGATATTACATTATGGCTATTTATGAGCTGCCATTATCTTGTATTCTATTATTACAGAATTTTCATCACTCGCCTAAATGATGTTAACTACATTTATCTGAACGGAAAAGAGCGTAAGACGTCTTTTGTTGCGATGTCTGGAGAAAATTTGTATTAATACAGCCTGCGCTTTTTTCTACACTTTCAATAGCCTCACAAACACGGGATCACATTTTTTACGTTACCTTCCCGGAAAGCTGGCGAACCAGTGACATCCAGAGCAAGTTTAAACCGTTCGGACCGGTACATGTCAGCTGGCTGGACCATACTTCCGCATTCGTGTCGTTACACAATCGCATCGCAGCGAGTTCGGTGCTGAAAACGATCGGATATCACACCGGCTTCAAAGTTTACAGCTTTGCGCAGTTTACGCAAATGAAACTGCAAGTATATACTACACCGTTTTCTACCTATAGTTTGCTGCCTTTGTGCTTTATCCGTACATGAGGGTTTATGTTTCGTGTTTTCTTTGCTTTGCTTACGTTTTAGCGCCCTGGTACTAAACGAGGACGAATCGGTTCGGGTAGTTCTAGCAGCGGAAATGGTGCTGGAGTTCGATGCGCACAACCAGTCGATCAATCGAGCCGGGAAGAAAAAGCAGAAGAAGAAAGCCAAACAATAGACCACACTGTACCCGCCGTTAAGCGGAAGGGCAAGCATGAGGATCAACCGCCACCGGCAGTCAACGAAGCCAACGCAGACGACAGCGGTGGGTGGAAAACTGTTAAAAAGGCTCGCAAAACGTTCACCGACAACAATGATTGGTGAGCAGATATGTTTGGAGTATGCGAACTCGTGCGAACCAAAGCGCAACAAAATAATACAGTTGACCTTGGCATACAGAGCTTAAGCTATCGGGCACAGTACGATCGACGTAAGATCGAGTGACACAGTGCCGTATAGTGCAGGAAATGTATGTAAAGCTAAAAACAAACGTTATCGTTATGATTTATCATTATGCATCCCACAGGTGCATACAATTGGAAGGAAATTAATTTCAACGCATGATCATGTTTACGCATAGGCATCTAATTTAAACACACCTTACGCTATTAAAGTTACACAGCTACCATTATTCTAAGGTCCCGATGGTGGTGGTTCAACGGTGTCCGGGTTTTTCGCCACACAGTCCTTCTTCCAGTCGGTCGGTATTGTATCCTTCAGAATAGTTTTCAGCTTTTCGATCGGACACATTGGCGTACACCCAGGTATTGTGAGACGCTCCAGACGCTGGCCGAGTTGTTTTAGACTGACGGTTACACCGTACTGACCGTTGCTAGAATCGCGATACAACTCCAGCACACCCATCACACCGTAATCGGGCAGGGCGGTCTCATCCCAAACCTTCAACGCCGACAGAATGTTAACGACGGTCGAATCGTGACCGGCGTACAGGAAGATTTTTTTGTTCGCACCAGTTGGTTTAGCAATCAAGGCTTCCCATTCGTTCAGAGTCTTGCGCAGGAACGGGCCACCCTTTAAACGTTTCATCTCGTCCGTGTAGACGTTGAGGGCGTAGCTTTTCTTCGTTAATGGTAGCAACTTGGCCGGATAGTATGCTTTCGTCCAGGAGGGCAGCTTAAGACCGTACTCGAACTTTCGAAAGAAGACAACGGTAAAATGTGAGTATGAAATTCACTGTGTAAACAATGATTTGTGTTACAATTACCTCAGCTTTAAGCGTACTGAACAGTGACTGTACGTCGTCCGGATTCGCTATCGTCAATCCAGTGATGCTTGTGAGATTCTCAAACAGCTGTTTGTTAGCGTTCATAAGAGTAACGACTTCCGGCAGCTTGAAAGTTTCCTTCACAGTTTCGGTGTATCGTGGACAGGACACTCGCACTAGAAGAAGCTATTTTGCAACAACAACAACAAAAAAACACACTTACGAAGTTGCAATTAAAAGCGAAGATTAATTTACCGTATCTTGGCTAAGCGGTTCGCTGAAGTACGGTATCGGTTGCCAGTTTAGTCGCCGATTCCACTGGAGTGGTGTGCCTTCCGGTGGGAAAAGACCGGCCAGCACAAGCTGCATAGACATCTGCGTTCGCGAGACACCAGTCGTCTGTACGTAAACGTTTTTGGCACTGTACGTTTCACCGACGAACCGTCCATAGCGATCGCGCAAAAAGAAACCGATCTGCTCGTAGACAGAGTGTTTGCCTTGCTGTGAAACAAAATGGTTGCGTTGCAGTTTAAAAGGTAAACTTATACCAAAATGATGGACAGGTGAGATAATGAATCTTACATTTGTCAACTGGCCCCAATCGTACGGTTCAAAGGTATAGTTCACGTACGGATCTTTCGGATACGTGTCAGCCGGTGTACGTTGTCCGTGGCGGAAAAACTGTTGGTCGATTGAAGAGAAAAGGAATTTAAATTATTATTATGTACCTACGAACGATATGAGTTTAATCTTTACGAATTACAAATTGAAGTTCCTCGCGGGAAATCGTGATAAGCAACGATTTCTTGTTAACACTGCCATATTTATATTTAATTGATCGATAGGATTCTTGGAAGATTATGTTAAGATTACTGCAATGGAATCGAAGCTACATCAACAGTAAACACTACTCAACTATCTTCAGCATTCTGAGAATATTACGCTCCTACTAGCCAGGCGAAACTTCCTGTTCCCGTCACTAGGCCAGCGGTAACACCAAACATAGCGCTGTGCCATTTGCGTAACACCACTGCAAATTAGGTCAAAAATTCGAAACACTGGAAACGTGTTGTATGCCAACTTACCACGTGGACTTGTTTCAGCTCAAAGCCAAGCTTTCGACCCAACAGGTCGGCAGAGTTCGAATCACCGATCTCTTCCGAAGTGTCCTCTGCGGATGATGGTGCTCCGTACACGCCGTAGGCGGTAAAGAATACAATCGTCGTGATCAGCACACTGCACGTCAACATGATAAGCACACGGCGGCTCAAATAATACATGGCGCAGTTACGTCTCTGCCCGTCTTATATAGGCTTCAGCTCCCCACTCGCTTAGGGGCTCCAGTACGGGAAAGGATGGCGGTGGGCTTGTGTGCGAGGAGATGATTATGCTGATGATTGTCTGGGAGTTTTTTTTTCAGCTGTTTTAATTGCTTTGTGGCCAAATAAAGACAAGAAAACGTCCTGCCATATACACATTCAAAATATTCATTCCCTGCGTGGTCGTTGTAAATGGGCGTCGTTGTTCGAAACTTGCGCTGCTTGGAGGATGCCAAACCACCACAGGTTAGTGATTTCGTAGGGGTTGTCTTGTCCGTGTCATGGCATTTAGTATGTGTGTGTTTTAATTCTGTTTGCTTAGTTCTAATAGAATGGGGGATAACAAATACCGGTTTGTCCCGGCTTCTTGATGGCCGCCGGTGATAAGCGATCTTTGGGTCTTCGTTCGATCCCCTATAACCGGTGCAGGAGTGATCAATTAGTTTGAGTTGGTCGGTTGGGATTCCGGCACCGGTCGGGAGACGGCACCGGTGATTGAAACGGTGGCCGTTGTATTTTCCGGCACCTGGATACGAAACAGACGCACCTGGGGCAGTACCGACCGTGTGACGGCGGACAGCGTACGGGACGGTGTCCTAAAACGGAAATAATCCTCAGAACATTAAATTGTTTCGCACGAGAATCTGCAAACAGGTTTTAGATGCTGGAATTAAACAAAACATCGTTGGTCATCGAACTATCGTCATCTGATAACCTTGAACTTGATCGATCACGTGTAAAACATTTGCCATATAATGTGTAAAAGTTTGCCCCAGTTATATTGCCACACAGATGGGAAACTAAACTGATTTATGATAAGGATTGGACAACAATACAAACGATTATGATTACGTATCAGTAAATTAACACCATAAATCTTAGCAATCTCTAGAAAGTTTTACAGCAAAAAAAAATGGAAAATTCAGAAACTGCCCTAACCGATCGGGGGAACTAACCTGCCGGGAGCGGGAACATTTAAGTCAACAAAGCCCAGAACTATGTAGACCTTCGTTACCGATATAAAGTCGACACATAAGCAATGAGATAAAACTTTCTTAGAATCTTTATCACCTCAACAATACCCCTGAATGAATAAAGTTTTTTTTCGCACTTTCGGCACGCACTTTACCTAATGCAACGGTAACTTACTGGGGCTGTTTTGTGCTGTGGATGTCGATAAACCGATTCACTCTATCTCAATCCGCGATCTTTGTGATGCAAAATTTGGACTGAAAATAAATCATCTCATCGGTCGCTACGAGATGCGCTACCGAGAGATACGAGAGCGTCGAGACCCCAAAAACGACAGAATGGCGGTGGCGGTGGTACATGCGATCGAGACATGGCCGCATCTCGAGCTAACCGTTACCGTGGTACCTTTGGTACGTACGCATAATTAACCAACCCATATCATTTGGTATTGTTTGGGCGAACGTATCCTCGTGGCACGTTGTTACACTGATGATCATACGATCAGGTACGAGTCGTTTCGTTTCATTTCGATGCTGTCGACGAGGTGTAGATTGCATTGCAAATCATTAATTACTAGGAAAATATTTGATTATTTGAAAAAGAAGCAACAATTACATGTTCGAATACTGATCGCGAGAATCAAAATTTTAGCCATCAGCAACTCACTGCATTGGAGAAGTGTGCGTCCGTTTAACCGTTTTAAAATAAATCATGCTTCTCTTCATGGTGTAGAAATTCCTATCTTCCTTCTCTTGGGGATCATTGGCCATTCTTCTTCCTGCACCGAAATAAATCATTGCATCGACAATGCACGTAAGAAAGAAAGTGCACTGTTTACTGATTTCCTTTTTGCGGTCACATTCGCCTAAAAAACACGAGAAAATTTAAAAAAATCTCTGTATGGTTAAAACAAGCTGCAATGCAACCAGTTTTCATGGAGCCGTCCGTATTACTTGCAGCGCAATAAACTTTAAGGGAAAACGGGAGTGGAACTCTTACGCTGCTTTGTGGCTCTTTAAGAGAAATATCGTTCGTAAGATTGGATTGTATTCCAAGTATGTCAGGAACTGTGCTTTATACTTTTTTACTTGACACACAACTTTCTCTCAATTTGCGTTGCTAGATTCATTTATTTGTTGTCTAACTCCTACACTGTTTAAGTGCTGTTTAATTCGACCCGGAGCACCTAGAGAGTGCTTGTCTACTGCTTTCCTATTCTTCAATCACATTCCTTTAAAGCAAGCGTATTGTTAGGATGTATTGTTCGAACTAACTTCATGCTCATAATTATATTTGTACACACACATACGCAACCACCGCGTATAATTCGCTAGCTCACATGATATAAAACGAAGCATCATAAACTTTCAACCGGAGCAAGAAAAGTGAGATAAAACGGCAAAAATCTCCCAGCAGAACGGTTTCGGCTAAGCGTAGCTTACCTGTTTATTTGAAAGTTACCAGTTCCTTCTCCACGAAGGTATGCCTCCTGGTCTAAGGTTGGGACGGCTCCATAACACATTGGAACGGTTTTGCGGTAGTTCACAAGTAGTCCGGAACTTCAAATTTCGTAGCTGATCGTTACAGAATGTTCACAATGTTACTAATAAGCTTTTTTATTCAACGAATGAGTGTTGGTTCTGATTTATAATCCGGAAAATTTGCCTTCCAATAACCTTCAACTCGCGTTCTGCCACGTTCAATGTTTCACTGGTAAATGCGGTGAACCGTGAACTGCTGTGTTTAGTAGCTTCATTCTCTTTTTTGCCTTCCTTGATTTGCCAAGTTACTTCGCCTGTCGGAATTCTTATCGTTGCTCTCTTCGTGGAATGTAATATGCGTTATCGGGCAGAGTTTATCTAGGCTTGCAATCTGTATAGATGCGCAAAACTCCTAGCACAGGCCCGTGTTAGCCAGATTTGTCATCAACTAAACAGGGAAACTCGAGCTTCTTGGTATTACCGTATTACCGCGTTGGTGTGGTTCACTGTGGAAGTATTTTGTGAATTAAGTTCCCTGTGATGATTATTGGTTAAATCACTACACAATAGAGCCACATAACGCTCAATTAACTGCAAGTATGTACACACGGGTAATGATTCTGTTGCACGAGCCAAAAAAGTAGCACGCAACTCGTATGAGCTTGTGTGCGCGGACCGATTGCTGTGGAGCGGGTAAGCGATATTAACCCAAAAGCCACAAGCCAAGCAAACGCGAACGAACGCAGTATGATGCTGGGCAATTTTGTTACGATTTCACAGCTGCAATTGTCCGTGTTTCTTTGTGGAAAGTGCTAATTGTCACACTGTCGAATATTTTAAAGATGTACGAAAAGATAGGGCAAACATTTCACTACTTGACAAAATATTTTCTGTAAAACAAACGACTACAATCATACAATCTTAAGTAGAGTTTCAAACAGAAATATAACATTTATTAACAAACGATCTCTATGTAGCCTCTTACCAGTTTCGTTTGTTTCCTCACAAAAGAGCAGCACGCGCTCGCATCAATTGCTTCTGCAGTCTAATATCGACCTCTAGTAACTGTCGTTGGACGTATTGCTTCGCAAGGCAACCCATCACAGGACAGCGGACGCGCGGATTTTGCTCCAGCAGCTGTTCGATTGAACTCTTTTCATAGACATGATTGCACTGCTTATTACGCACGGGCACTTCCATCGGACGCTTCGTAATTGGATCGATGGTATTACTATCATCAGCCGCAATCATCAAATCATCATCGTCATTGTTCCGATCCTGGCTTGATTGTCCCTCTAGCGATGGGTTTAGTAGTGGTTTAGCGTATTGTATAAAGTCCTTGTACCGTTTGTGACCCTTCACCTGAGGATTCTTTTTCTCCAGCTTAGATTCGTAAGACTAGAAAAAATGTTGGCAAGATAGGAAGTCAACTAAATAAGAACATTACTAGAGCACACACGCCATTGCATTACATGGTCGAAGCTTTCCACAGTTTGCTCCGCGTACGATTCAGCCATTGCTTTACGATGGTTTCCCATTTTGCTGTCGATTAAACATAGTTTTTCTACCAGGCTGGTGTACAACTTCAAATCTTTCATTGCTGCATACAAGTGTGAAAAGAAAAGGAAATGGTTGTATATGAGGGGACATGTCGGTAATATTGGTATTTATCTTCCACAGTTACCTTCATCACCAAATTCTGCTGCCAACCGGACAGTGTTGTTAAGGCTGTCCGATACCACACGCATGTTTGCCTCGAGCATATTCATGTTGCAGATGCTATTAATACCGCTAATGCAACATAACGAAAACACTTGTTGCTAAAATTATAAAAGGACGCCAAATCGCAAAGGACCACCACTGTGTCCGCGCGCAACGAAGAAGAATGCTTTGTTTAGCAACTAATTTTAACCGCCCTTCAAAACGTAAACAATCCGGAATATGACAGCCCGACCGATATATAACCGCGAAGTTTGAACCTTCGAAGCGCTTGCTTGACTACTTTTCTAATCATGCAACTTTCTTGCAAATAATTTTTGTTTTTTTTTATCTATGCACTCCTGGAATAGAGAATTTCAATTGGAAACGTTAATTCAGATCTTGGAGCTTATCAACGCTTATTTTTACCCATTGACTATCGAGCAACCCGGAGTAGCCCAATCAACTAAAGCTGTTAAGGCAGTTTGCTGGAGAACTTCCGGTCAAGTATGCGTTTTCCATACCTGCGTTTTTTCTTATGCTGAACCTTCCAGTTCACGGACTAGTGGTGGGCACATGCACCTATAGGTTGTTTTCTTTTGGTTTATATTTTGTTCTGTAACAACATGGTTGTTGCATTATGTCAACATTTCAGAAATTTGTTATGGATCAAAATAAATTGAACCATTCACTATGCAATCTAACCTGCTTCACAATTTCTCGATAATAAAAAAAAAGTGGCATCCAGCAAATGTCAAACCTGGAATGAAAGTTCTCACTCGGAGCGGTGTAGTGATCCAACCTGCGAGTGATGCACTTTACTATATAATGGAAGGTGCCAGCCATTTTCTTCCTTCTTTTGTTCGTGTCTCTCGCCAGAACAAGTCGTTCGCTAGCCCTTTGTTTGAATTCGAATTGTAAGTGTGAAATTGTGGCATTTTGTGCGGTGTGGTTTGCTGAATCTGTAGGAAAAGTGAATTTGTCGGGCGAGATAGTACGGTGTGTGGTGTTGTGGTAATGGAGTGCAGTTTGGTGTTGCATTTGTGGGGAGCATGTTTCGAAATATGAAGAACAGGTGTAAAACGCCGTTTTTCCTAAGCCTTTGCCTTCTACCTGGACACGTGGCGGGCGAGCGAGCCGTGAATGGTTTCGTTACAATTCTCGTAATTTTCTTAAACATTTCGTGCTAGTGCGCAAGTGGGTAAAGTATGAGATAGACTTTTCTAGCAAAATGATTCCCTTCTTTTTGTGGAACCATCTGGTCTGGTTGCAAATTTTTGCTGGGTTGTGTACCGGCTTCTGCTGAAATGGTGATTTTAACACGTGGAGTAAGAATCAGTATTCGTGTATGGCGCAGCGTTTGTGTTGTGTTTCATCGCGTAAAATGCCAGTGTTCATGGGTTGCAATGCGATATTTTAGCCGAAATATGTGCTTTTTGCCCGCTTTCAATGGGAAGAACAGATATTCAAACATGGCGCCTGGGCATTGTTTCTGGAAAAAGGCAGACATGGTGGGAAGGGAGAAAGAACTAGAAACCGGGCAGCCATTTTGGATTGGTCTGCTGCAAACCTTTTGGTGTGTTGAACAAAGTAGGTTCTGGAGTAGAAAAGTGTTCGGCTTTCTTCAAAGCTGGCTCTCCAATTTCACAACACCTGAGTGATGAAATACGATTATCATTTTCGCATGGTAAAGTGCACTTCCGGCTTATTTGCCAGCGTGAGTCACTTGCGATGGAAAAATTGACCGCATGGATTTAGCCGATTTGGATGTTCATGTGTGTGTATGCGTGTTAACCGTCGTCTGCCGATGTGTGCCGAGTGCAAACCACAGGCGGTGATGTGGATGCATACACATACACACACACACACACGCGCGCGCTCTCGCTTTATGGATCAGAGAGAGTGTGTGCGTGCTAGCTGGAATAGAGAAACGAGTGTGCATACGTGTATGTCCGGCAAATCTGGAAAGTCAGCAACAGCACACCAACACAGAAGCACACCAAAAGAAATTATCTCATCTAAAAATTCGCAACGTCTGCTTTAACTACTACAGAAGCAGTTTTCCCACGTTCGGGGCGTACTACTGGGCGAAGACTGATTTTTTCAATTAATTTTTACTTCTTTTTTCTGCTTTCTCCAGTGAACGGTCTACATCAAAATGGGTAAGGAGAAGACTCATATTAACATCGTCGTCATCGGACACGTCGATTCTGGCAAGTCGACCACCACCGGACATTTGATCTACAAATGCGGCGGTATCGACAAGCGTACGATTGAGAAGTTCGAGAAGGAAGCTCAGGAAATGGGCAAGGGTTCGTTCAAGTATGCCTGGGTCCTGGACAAGCTGAAGGCCGAACGTGAGCGTGGTATCACCATCGATATTGCGCTGTGGAAGTTCGAAACCTCCAAGTACTACGTCACCATCATCGACGCCCCGGGACATCGTGATTTCATCAAGAACATGATCACCGGAACGTCGCAGGCCGATTGTGCCGTGCTGATCGTCGCCGCCGGTACCGGTGAGTTCGAGGCCGGTATCTCGAAGAACGGACAGACCCGCGAGCACGCCCTGTTGGCCTTCACGCTTGGTGTGAAGCAGCTGATCGTCGGTGTGAACAAGATGGACTCAACCGAGCCACCGTACAACGAGGCCCGTTTCGAGGAAATCAAGAAAGAAGTGTCGTCGTACATCAAGAAGATCGGTTACAACCCGACCGCCGTCGCATTCGTACCGATTTCTGGTTGGCACGGAGACAACATGCTGGAACCGTCGACGAAGATGCCCTGGTTCAAGGGATGGGCTGTCGAGCGCAAGGAGGGTAAGGCTGACGGCAAGTGCCTGATCGAGGCTCTGGATGCCATTCTGCCTCCGAGTCGTCCGACCGACAAGCCGCTGCGTCTGCCGCTCCAGGACGTGTACAAAATTGGCGGTATCGGAACAGTACCGGTCGGTCGTGTGGAAACCGGTGTGTTGAAGCCCGGTACCGTGGTCGTGTTCGCCCCGGTCAACCTTACCACTGAAGTAAAGTCGGTGGAAATGCACCACGAAGCGCTGCAGGAAGCCGTCCCCGGAGACAACGTTGGTTTCAACGTAAAGAACGTGTCGGTGAAGGAACTGCGTCGTGGCTACGTCGCTGGTGACTCCAAGAACGCACCACCCAAGGGTGCCTCCGACTTTACCGCCCAGGTTATCGTGCTGAATCACCCGGGACAGATTAGCAACGGTTACACGCCGGTGCTCGATTGCCACACCGCTCACATTGCGTGCAAGTTCTCCGAAATCAAGGAGAAGGTCGATCGTCGTTCCGGCAAATCGACTGAGGACAACCCGAAGTTCATCAAGTCGGGTGATGCCGCTATCGTGATCCTGGTGCCGTCGAAGCCGTTGTGCGTCGAATCGTTCCAGGAGTTCCCGCCGCTCGGACGTTTCGCCGTGCGTGACATGAGACAGACGGTCGCTGTCGGTGTCATCAAGGCCGTCAACTTCAAGGATGCTTCCGGTGGCAAGGTCACCAAGGCCGCTGAGAAGGCCACCAAGGCCAAGAAATAGCCGCCAACTGGTGCCCACAATAAAAAGCAACACTACAACGCCGCCAACATAAACGATACAACAACAACCACCCTTATTACCGCCAGCAACATCCTCGAGAAACACCAGCACCACGACCACCACCTTGCGTACGCAGCAGCAGCCACTTCTGGCGGCGGCAACATAACACCACCATCATCATCATCGACCGTAGCTGGTTACAGCAGTGGCGCCGGTGAAGTTGACGAACAGCAGCAGCAACAGAAGCCGCAACATCCTGGCAGTAGTAGCAGCAGCAGCAGCAGTAGTGTGTCCTCCTCCACCTACACTACCTACGTCCGATGGTTGATCGACATCAAAACGTACCACCATTTCCATCGGAAAACATTCAGACGAAAAGAATACGGGATCTTTAATTCATTCCTTGATTACTCGTACATAATTAATATCGTAAAACTATTAATTATTAATATTTAAAAGCGAGCAGGCGCGGAAACGAAAGGAAAACGGAGCCGGGATGAAATTAACGATACAACAACACACATCAGAACCGGGTAGAAGAAACACATTGCTATTTTTCAGACTAATATGATGAGACTTATGGATAGGAATTGTTTTTTTTACATAGAAGCTTTTTTGCTCGTTTATTTACGGGTAGAAAGAACTCAGAAATAGAATTGGAAACGACATTAATGCGCAAGGAGTGAGGAAGGAGTGGATGGAGGATGTGAAAAAATAAGGAACAATAAGAAGAATCCTTGAAAAAAAACATTTCATTTGTTTCTATTTGTTACGTGATCGAAAATAGATGACACAAAACTAGCAAAAGAAAAACATACTTCATTCTTCTACAGGTTGTTTCTATAATTGAATTAGCTATTTTCGCATGTCCTGAAATGCTTGAACATATTGCAATCCAACAGGTGTTTGTGCATAATAATAGCAGACTTGCCGAAGGAATACTGAATGCCTTCGTAGGGGGTCCACGGTTGATCTCTACATTTTTTTTCGGTATTGTTGCTTTGTGACCTTTTCTTGCTCCTCTTCTGCGAAGATAATAGACAAAAACAGTTCGGCGAGTGTTGGAGAAGAAAAATCGGTCGGGTGTAAGGAATGTATCTGGCAATTTAGTTACGTTTTGGTTCGTTGAACATGAATAAGAACAAAACGAAATAGTGATATTTCTTCCCGTGATGGTTCAGTGAAGATAAGTTTTCCGTATAACAAATTTCGGTTTCTTCATCCATTTTGCATGGTTTTGTTCAAATTTAGTAGAAAGTACTCTAAGCACTAAAAGGCTAATTTATTCGGAAACTGGTGGTGAATTCACCACCATCGTGTGGTTTTGAAAGTGAAAGAAGGAAATGAGGGCCGCAACATGCGGGCTCTCTGATGCACATCATCCCTTTCACTGGTGGTCAATGAGTGGCTTTCACATTGGAGACTGATCTCCCTTAGCAACAGACAACACAATGCTGGCACAAATGCAACACCCGATCGCGAAATTCATGCGCCTACTGCAGCTGATTGATCGATTTAGCCACATTGAGGTTATGTGACACGCGGAACGGTGCAAGCAGGAGGGATTGTGATTGCCTTGCCACGATGAAATGATTGCCTGCCACGCAGCTACAGAAATACAAGCCCCATCCAGCCACGTTACAATAATTTCTTGATCTCATTTTACGATGGATTAACAATCCTACCGGAAAGGCCAACATGCACACCGCAAAGAAGACAAAATGCAGGAGGCATAGAAAAGGTCATTGGAACAAGAGTCACGCATATCACCACCACCATCAAGTTGGCACATTCGCAAAGAAGGGAAGCAAAACTTGATCGCAATATGTGTTTATTGCACATGCGTTGGTGTTTTTGAGATAGGTGTGTGTGTGGCCGGAACAGTATGGCTGTTCCATGTTCGGAGCATGTTGTCCAGAAGCTATTTTTATACCGGCCGGCATTTTCGTAATGGCTCTTTGAATAAATTTTTTCTCTTACACTCAGCCTACTTTGGTGGTGTGTGAATGTCTTCCAAGCTTTGAAGGGCGTATTGCATAAATTGGCGGTGATTTTTGCACGTGTGAGTTACGATGGCGGGTGTACAAGTGTTAGTGCAGCCGAACGATGATGCTGGAGATTGCGCCGCAGGATGGAAAAGTGTTTGGTATAACAGTTCGGTAAGGTATTTTAAAATGTTTTAAAATGTTTTTTTTTTATTTAGATTGTACTTATTTATGTTCTTCAATCCAGAGATATTTTTTAGTATGTTTGTATTTCTTAAAATATATTCAAAATCTATAATGTAACAGCCAACAGCGATGCCATCCTCGCGACTTGAAGTCAGTGAGGTTGAACAGATTGAGGTAGATATTTTAATGTCTTGCTCAGTGTTCCCCAAATGTGGAAAATGCATCAATGTGACCTCTAGCAACGGGAAAGATGCCCTTTTCTTCCAAAAATAAAATCACCAGAATCAATTGAGACGGCCGGATGAGATGCACCAAAAATAGAAACAAATCGGACTGGGTGTATGCATTCTGTAACATTGTACAGTTCTATTGATACCAATGTATTATTTTTCTTCGGGAAATTGGAGAACATTCACTTCAAGTTGAAGTATGATAGACCTGAAAAATTACTTTATAGACAGGTTAATCAACAATAGATGATTTTTTTATGTGCGTTACAATGTTACTTCTTTTAACAAGAGTACGTATTCTGTGATAGAGTACGTTCTGATAAGGTCTATTTGCAAATATAACGAGTCTGACGGTCAGTTACGTTCCAAGAATCCATTGCGATTAAACGAGCAAGCATCTTCAAGTAGCTGTGCAACGCCATGAAGCACTCCTTTGTGACTCCAATTGTAGCTATTTTAACAGTTTCCTTGTTGTTTCAATTTCAAATATCAGCCATTAGCCATGATGCGATATCGTTTAGAGTTTTGCAGCAGAAATCTTACTACTTTGGTTCTACCTTTAAGGTAAGTCAAATATATGCGATACTTTTTAGTACCCATTCCCAGTTATAACCGTTTTGCCTTTCTCGTCTGCAGCTAAACTGGCACAAGGCGTCTGCATTCTGTAGGTCTCAAGGTTTATTCCTAGTGTCGATCAATAACCAAGAGCAACTGGATGGAGTAATTGACTATGTAAAGAAAAGTGGCTTTTTTAACACCGACAAGACGCTACAGATGTGGACCTCGGGGAACGATCTGGGAGAGCAGAATCAATTCATCTGGACATCGACGGGTGAACGGATAGTGCTCGATCGTTGGTCCGTGGGCGAGCCTAACCATGCGAAAGAGAACGACTGCATAATAGAGCAGTGTGTAGTACTGCAGCACTACGAGCCTCCAGTACCCGGTGGAGCAAACTATTCGTTAGACGATAGGACTTGCCATAGGGAATATTACTTTATGTGTGAATCGTTAGATAGTTAGAAGCATTTGTTCGAAGAACCGAAGAAAAGTTTAAGAAGAAAACACTTCCAGCACGATCGTAACTTAGCTTAAAAATTACTGATAGAGCATGCTCAGCAAAACAGCAAGATTTCTTTCCGATAAGGCGAACGTAAACTCAATCCGGCATTTCGCATCCCTACGTATGGCAAATAATTCCAATAGAAGCAGTTTGTTTGAAACCATAGTTATGAAATGACGAAACTACAAGCAGTGTTCCTTGTCTTGCTAAGTGTGCAGAAGTTGTTGGCGCAGGATAGTGAAGTCACGTTTGGGATATTCCGTCAGAAGGAGTACTATTTCAGCAACTCCTTCAAGGTTAGTGTAGGAATTAACTAATGTAGGAATTAAATAAACAACACAATTGCATCCACAGCTGAATTGGTTCAAGGCGGTAGAGTACTGTCGTTTGCGAGGAATGTTCCTGCTGTCGGTAAGGAACCCCGAAGAGCGGGAAGCTGTTATCGAGTATCTGACCAGCACGGGCTACCCAAAAACGCATAGCAGCTTTATCTTTTGGACATCTGGAAACGACCTGGGTGAGGAGGGAGAATTCCACTGGGCTTCGACCGGAGAACGGTTTAACTACCTGAATTGGAGACAAGAGGAACCGAGCGGCATGAGCGGCGGTGAGGATTCCAGAAAAGAGGACTGTTGCCACGTAGGGTACTGGTCGGGACATGGTGCAAACTATAACTACACATTCAATGATCGATCATGTGATCAAAAATTATTGTTCCTCTGTGAAACACTTCCGGCATGATGCTGCAATCTAATATGTACAATGAGGTCCTATTTTCGGTTATCCATGTAACGGAAAAGAACTTGAAGAAGGTTATGATGAGATGACTAATAAAAGGCACAAATAGAACGAAGAAAAGGCCAGATCGAGTTGATCGAGACGTTTGAAGAATTCATAGATCGTTGCGGATCGGAAATACCTTAGGTCTTCCTTAGGTTCGGTTAAAGCACTAAAAGATGAGATATACGGCATGGAGCTTATGCGCTGCAACGTTGCGAACTATCTCGAATCGCTTGCAAAAATGCGTAAGCGTATAGATTGGGACACAAACACAATGATGCGTGGACATTGTGTGAATTGTCTCCACGTAGAAAGAGTTTCCAAGTTCTGAGAGTTGCCAAAGACACAGTGGCTTGTCTGAGGCGGAACCAGGAAACAGTGGCTTTGCCTTCTCCTGACACCAGGTGCGTAGCGCACGACTATTGTGGGTGATCACGGCCAGCAAGATGCTGAAATGTGCATGTTGGTAATTTAGCTTACTTAGATGTAGCATAATAATACTTTAACCTTCCACGATTATTACGTTGTTTTAAAGCTGCAACTATACTGGCTCAATGCAGTTCCGTAAGATCCCATAATGCTTCTTCGTGGGTGTATCGTTACATGGTTAGATGCTGTAGTTTATTGGAGTTGAGCCAAACCTGTGGAATAGGTAGTTGTAGAAGTTATTTTCACATCATATGAAATGACAATGAACCAAACGTGCCGAAGAAATGTTCCACGCTGGGCCAAGAGCACGAGCGTCTTATACTTTTCTTGATAGACCATGTTCGGCATTGCTTTACCACATCCTTCTTCCGATAAGGCGAGGTCAACTCAATCCGACCTCTTTGCGTGTGTGCGTGGATTGAAACAGGTTCTTCGTCGTGCTTGTTCCAATCAATAGTTTTGTGTTAGTATTGCGCTCTTCATTCGTCCGGCTCTGTACAGACGCGATATTGAAGACATTGAATCAGTCTGATAGAAGCAGTTTGTCCGAAACGATTGCAAAGAAATGGCGAAACTACAAATAGTGTTCTTGCTTGTTCTGCTAACGGTACTGAAGCTATCGGCCCAGGAAAGTGACATCACGTTCGGGGTTTTCCGCCAGAAGGAATACTACTTCAGCAACTCCTTCAAGGTTAGTGTAGGAATTAACTAATGTAGCAATTAAATAAACAACACAATTGCAACCACAGCTGAATTGGTTCAAGGCGGTAGAGTACTGTCGTTTGCGAGGAATGTTCCTGCTGTCGGTAAGGAACCCCGAAGAGCGGGAAGCTGTTATCGAGTATCTGACCAGCACGGGTTACCCAAAAACGCATAGCAGCTTTATTTTTTGGACATCTGGAAACGACCTGGGTGAGGAGGGAGAATTCCACTGGGCATCGACTGGAGAACGGTTTAACTACCTGAATTGGAGACAAAACGAACCGAGCGGCATGAGCGGCGGTGAGGATTCCAGAAAAGAGGACTGTTGCCACGTAGAGTACTGGTCGGGACATGGTGCAAACTATAACTACACATTCAATGATCGATCATGTGATCACAAATTATTGTTCCTCTGTGAAACACTTCCGGCATGATGCTGCAATCTAATATGTACAATGAGGTCCTATTTTCGGTTATCCATGTAACGGAAAAGAACTTGAAGAAGGTTATGATGAGATGACTAATAAAATGCACAAATAGAACGAAGAAAAGGCCAGATCGAGTTGATCGAGACGTTTGAAGAATTCATAGATCGTTTAGTAACCTTTAACGAAGATGTTCGTTCAGCAAGGCTTAACGAGCCATCTGTACCGGAAATACCTTAGGTCTTCCTTAGGTTAAGTTAAAGCACTAAGAGTTGACATATACGGCATGGAGCTTGTGCGCTGTCAGCAACGTTGCGAACTATCCCGAATCGCTTGCAAAAATGCGTAAGCGTATAGATTGGGACACAAACACAATGATGCGTGGACATTGTGTGAATTGCCTCCACGTAGAAAGAGTTTCCAAGTTCTGAGAGTTGCCAAAGACACAGTGGCTTGTCTCAGGCGGAACCAGGAAACAGTGGCTTTGCCTTCTCCTGACA
Source organism: Anopheles marshallii (assembly GCF_943734725.1). Taxonomy (NCBI): domain Eukaryota; kingdom Metazoa; phylum Arthropoda; class Insecta; order Diptera; family Culicidae; genus Anopheles; species Anopheles marshallii. The sequence goes on from NC_071327.1 coordinate 81,722,592, forward strand.
CCAGGTGCGTAGCGCACGACTATTGTGGGTGATCACGGCCAGCAAGATGCTGAAATGTGCATGTTGGTAATTTAGCTTACTTAGATGTAGCATAATAATACTTTAACCTTACACGATTATTACGTTGTTTTAAAGCTGCAATTATACTGGCTCAATGCAGTTCCGTAAGATCTCATAATGCTTCTTCGTGGGTGTATCGTTACATGTAGAGATGTGAATAATCACTCTTTTCAATGATTTAAATCGGAGCCAAAGAGTAGGTTTAAAGATTTGAAACCTTTACTCACTCTTTTGAGATTCATTAAAAAATATTACACTGCATTTATGTTTTTACCACTCTTTTGCGTTTATACTCACTCTTACTCTCTGTGCCGACTAGAAACTCACTCAGGAGTGAGTAAAACTGTTTTATCACTCTTAGGATTATAATCACTCTGTAAGAGTGAGTAAAAGAGTATTATCACTCTTTGGATTATAATCACTCTGTAAGAGTGAGTAAAAGAGTATTATCACTCTTTTGGGATTGTAAGCACCGAGGATGAGTGAGAAAACGTGTTTTATCACTCTCTTTGGATTTTATTCATCGCCCGCCAGGGGATCCCCTGTCATTTCCTGGACGTTTTCTCACTCATCCTCGGTGCTAACAATCCCAAAAGAGTGATAATACTCTTTTACTCACTCTTACAGAGTGATTATAATCCAAAGAGTGATAATATTCTTTTACTCACTCTTACAGAGTGATTATAATCCTAAGAGTGATAAAACAGTTTTACTCACTCCTGAGTGAGTTTCTAGTCGGCACAGAGAGTAAGAGTGAGTATAAACGCAAAAGAGTGGTTAAAGGAGTCATAAAAACTCTTCGTGCTGATTTATATTCATTCACTCTCTCGAAGGTTTCAAATCACTCACTCACTCTTACTCAGCGTGCACATCTCTAGTTACATGGTTAGATGCTGTAGTTTATTGGAGTTGAGCCAAACCTGTGGAATAGGTAGTTGTAGAAGTTATTTTCACATCATATGAAATGACAATGAACCAAACGTGCCGAAGAAATGTTCCACGCTGGGCCACGAGCACGAGCGTCTTATACTTTTGTTGATAGACCATGTTCGGCATTTCTTTACCACATCCTTCTTCCGATAAGGCGAGGTCAACTCAATCCGACCTCTTTGCGTGTGTGCGTGGATTGAAACAGGTTCTTCGTCGTGCTTGTTCCAATCAATAGTTTTGTGTTAGTATTGCGCTCTTCATTCGTCCGGCTCTGTACAGACGCGATATTGAAGACATTGAATCAGTCTGATAGAAGCAGTTGGTCCGAAACGATTGCAAAGAAATGGCGAAACTACAAATAGTGTTCTTGCTTGTTCTGCTAACGGTACTGAAGCTATCGGCCCAGGAAAGTGACATCACGTTCGGGGTTTTCCGCCAGAAGGAATACTACTTCAGCAATTCCTTCAAGGTTAGTATGACTGAACCTTATTAAGGCGAGAATAAAAAAAACATCAAATTTTCACCCAAAGCTCAACTGGTTTAAGGCGGTAGAGTACTGCCGATCGCGTGGAATGTACCTGTTGTCGATAAGGAACGCCGAGGAACGGGAAGCTGTCATCGAGTATCTGACCAGCACGGGCTACCCAAAAACGCACAAAACCCTTTACGCCTGGATATCCGCAAACGATCTCGGTGAGGAGGGAGAATTCCACTGGGCATCGACCGGAGAGCGTGTTAACTACCAGAACTGGAGCGAAACCGAACCGAACGACTACAAGATCGACGATTGCACCGGGGAAGACTGCGCCATCCTGGAGTATTGGTCGGAGGGTGGTGCAAACTATAACTACACATTTAACGATCGATCCTGTATGCGGGAATTTCTGTTCCTCTGTGAAACGCTTCCGGCATGAGGTTTAGATTCGGTGTGACCTATTTTTAACAAAATATAAGTAAACCGTAAACAACAACAATCGCTGTGCATTATCGCTCTCTTTTCAAGTTCTCGGTTATATGACCCTTGGTCAAGGTGCTTTATGGGAAGTGTGGGAGCATGCTTCGAATCCGATAAACCCAAGCAAAGACCTTCAATCTACGGGCAGTAATCATGAATCCAAACAACGGAAACCCCACCAAAACTGGTTTCGGGCAATGTAATCGTTCAGACAAACATCAACATAAAACTTTGCACTGCACCAAGACACGCAGCGATCGTATCGTGAAGCACCGGTTTGTGCGTAAATTCCAACCATCTGTTGAGTGTGTAACGGACACGATCGCGGTCAGTGTTCATTGTGTATTGGACATCGTACAAGCAAGCAACGATGGAGTCGAAACGATTGGCACATCTGATCGTGCTCATGATCAGCTTCCTTGCAGTGGGTTTTATAAGCACGCAAAAGGATGTCAACACGTTCGGAATCTTCCGTGAGAAGTCCTATTACTTTGGTAACACGTTTAAGGTAGGCAAGTTTGTGTGTCTTCACTCAATTATGTCTGTCCCCAGACTAAATGGTCAAGTAAATAAATCTAAAAATGGGTTGTCCTTCCATCTAACCCCATATCGCAGCTCAACTGGTACAAGGCGTCGGAATACTGCAGGACGCGTGGTATGTTCCTGGTAGCGATCAACAACGACGAGCAGCTGAATGGTGTGGTGGAGTATATCGAGAAGAGCGGTTTTACAAAAACACACGGCATTCTGCACATGTGGACCGCCGGTAACGATCTCGGGGAGGAAGGCCAGTTCTTCTTTTCGTCCACCGGCGAACGGTTAACGTACGATCGTTGGACCAAAAACGAACCGAACAATGCGATGCACGATAACTGCACGTACGAGAACTGCGTTGTGCTGGAGTACTTCCAACCGTGGTCCATCAACTACACCTTCGACGATAGACAATGCGGTGCGGAAAACTTTTTCATGTGCGAAACCGTGTACGAATAAGTGTGTGTTTTATTAAAACTCATCTAACGTAGAGAGTTGTTCGTCTACTAAGTGTACTTACTCTACTATCAGTCTTTAAACAAACCAAAGAATATCAAAACGAACAATCGTTTTCTACTCTACGCGATACTTCTTCGACAGCTTCTTTACCTTGTTGAGGGTAATGCTGTCCAGAATCCATGCCGGAGCTACCGCAATCTGTCCTTCGATCGGTGCCGCATCACTGTCGCTCGGGTCTACGACTAGAAACTTTGCCCGGGCCGCATTGCCGGTCACCTTCCCGCGGCACAGCAGTATAAGCTCGCGCAACTGCTGCTCAGGAATGGCACAACGGGGCGATATCCAGAACGGTGCGTAGTCAGCAAGCAGCTCATTACGGTACAGACTACCGAACGCTTGCCGTTCGCTACGATTAAGCTGCACCGCGCGGGAAAAGTCGCGCAGCTCAAACCGTTCCTCCGACAGCCATCGGCCCGCTTGGTATGACTCGACGATCCATTCGTAGCGCACAATCCAGAGACCTCGTATAAGCGCACGGAGCAGATTGATCGTGCGGCGCGATTCGAGCGTTACCAGATGGGTGGTGTTGTCGGTGACGTTCGCCTCTATTATGAACCCATCGAGGCTAGCGATGGCCTGTTGGGGATGGGCAGAATAGTAAAATTATTCTTTAAACGGTTTTGTTCTGATCTGGTCTCCTCCGCGCGAGAGGTTGAAAATATCGTGCTTGCTTGAATAAGTACACCGAAAGTAATAATGCTCGTTTTCGATTAGAATGAACACGAAACAGACTTTATTGCGACGGCTCCCAAGACGTAGCCCCCAAAACTAAGGAAGGTTAATGCACTCGAAACAAAATAAGGAAAAATCAGACAATCAAATACTAAAAATACCGTGCTATATTAAATCTACCATCGATCATTCGCACTTCTACTCGGCCTTCCATTTTCGACAGTCATTAAGCTATTGAAGCGATTGAATCAGAATCATACACATCCTTCAAGTGCCTTTCCTCCCCTTCTAACCCTTCACGATTCCTTCAATCCTATCCCCAGAAATTCTACTAATGAAACCGTACCTCCTTTACGAATGTGCTCTGCTCGGTGTGCAGATTAGTGGTGGCCAAATATTGTCGCGGCAACTCGGTCGCGGGTTGTTGTGACGCCATCGTTGGTAAGCCACGCCCGATTGGGAAAAGAGTTTTCCTTGTATCTTCTTTCCCAGCCGGGCGCTGGGTGGGATCGATCGGTGATGTGAACAGTGCGGTGGTGCGCCGTTTCCTGCTCGACAACGCGGTTGTTGTTGGGTGTTTCGTACCAATTGCAGTTGGGGCCAGTGAGCGTCGTTTGGGCGTTGGTTTGGTGATTGCCGTCGCCGGTGATTTACGGACGCCCACTACTTCCTCTTCGGTCGTTTGGATGTTAAAAAGCTTTCGTTTCCGTGGCGCTTCAGTCGTTGTGGCATCTTGTTGTGTTGATTTTTCACATGACTTGGATGCCTTCCGGTAGTACGCGTCTAGGGAAGTTTGTAGTGGCTGTGGCGTAGGAGACTTTAACACCGCTGCAACACTCTCCACAGAGCTGGCCTCTTCGGATGTTTCATCACATTCGATTGGCTTTGCAGACGCTTTTGCTGCTGCTGCTGCTTGTCGATTGATCTCGGTCAACCGCTGACCCATAATGTCCATCGTGATGTCAAAAACGGTACGTCGTCGCCGATCGGGCGCGCGAGTTGAACTGAAGAGAAGCGAATCGTTGTACTGCTCTAGCAGGGTCTTTCGACCGTTTAAAGCAGAAATGGCAGAATCTGCAGATATTGGCGTAGAACTGGAGGTAGGATTTGGCTTATTGACGATACTGCTACCATCAGCATTTGTCAGGCGAGAATGTGATGGTTCCGGTGGCGTTTCGGTCACCTCCAGTGGTTCCATCGGGGTGTCGGAGTTCCTTGGAGTGCCGAGTGTCATTCTACGTCTTGCAGTGGTGGATAATACTATCGAGGATCGTGCTGTATCGCTTTGCACCGGAACCATTCCGTCCATTGCACTCTCTACGGAAGGAATAAATAGCGTCCGACGTCGATTACGGTTCTGAAGTTCGTTTCGTTTAGGATCATTGCCTTCTTCCGATGAAATGCTTATCACCGATCCGATACTGTTTAATTTCGTCAAATCAACCGCAGTGAGTTTATTGCCACTTTTTGTTTGATTTTGGCCAATTATGCTAGACATTTCCATGTCTTTCGGCGAACAGATAGTGTTGCACACCGTCGCGTTACGTGTCTTCGTAGAAGTCTTTGTTACATCCATCGATATCGCGGCTAAGGGTGGCGTATTCTCCTCATTACCGAATGCAATCGTCTTCCGTCGAGATCGTTTGTTCACCGTCGTGATGGAAACCGGGGTGTGGGTACGATCAAAAGTAACAGCTTCCTTTGCAACAGTGATAGGCTTTTTTGGTGCAACCTTCGCTGGCATTGGGTATTTTTGCTGGTTGAGATCGCTCTTCTCACCTAGACTAGTTTGGTTGTTCAGAGCAGAGAGATTATCCATTTCTGCCGCGTTCGAGATGATTGCGCTACGACGCGTACGAATCGTTCTGGTTGTCGTTACAGGTGATTGGGTAACGCTTGGATTAACGATACTTTTACGACGGTTCGAAACATTGGTGTTCTCTGTTGAAGACGATTCCTCAGCCGCTGCTGCTGGTACGATTGTTTTACGGCGATTTCTAACCGAAGTTTGTTTGGGTGTTTCATCAATCACATTCGGGTTAGCTGCAGATTCCTCTTCAACGTTCGTCATTTGCGGTGTAAACATGACCGTTTGGCGCCGTGATCTTGGTGTGGCAGACTTTGGTCCCGTTCCAACGAATAATGCACGCCGTGATGAACTATCAATCGTTATTTGCGGTGTTTCATCTCTGGTAGTAGTTGGTGTCGTGCTAACGGTCTGATCATCCTCTTCCCGATCCATGGGAGTTGGAGTAGATCGAAACCGTTCCAGGATGCGCATCGGTGCCGCCTGAAGAAGTTGATCGTACTCATCGATCGGTCCTTCGGCCGAGCTGTTTATTTGATGTTCTGCCTCAAAGTCATTCAGTATACGCTCCAGCCGATCGTCTTTACGAATTCGATGCAGAACGGGCAACTTTGACGGTGGGGATATCACGGTAACAGCTGCCTTTGATTTGGCGGTAACATTTGGACGCTTCTTGGCCGCTTCCTCTGCTCCAGGTTGCATCGATTTTTGACGCTGAAAAGTGAAAAGGTATGTGAAACTGAAATATGTCATAAAACCTAGGAGTAATGAACTCACCCGAATACGCTTGAAAAGATCCGGATTTTCGTATCGTTCCAGATTGGATATTTTAAAGTCGTTCGGATTCATCAGACAGGTGTGTCGTTTACAAGCCTCGATCCACAGTATCGACACGATCGGAATGTCCATCTTTTTCGCTTTTTGGTACGTGGAAAGCAACCCATCCTTGAAGATAACGTGTGTTGTATCTCTACAATCGAAAGAAATAAGTGATTAACGTTTCGACAAACAATTCTCAGCAACAGTAATTACCTTAACAATCTCTCGTTGACCTTCGCTCCCAGCGACGCAATATGTTCCTTTATCCCTTCCGAACGATTGTCCGTACCGGAGCGCACCTCCACGTACACACAAACGTCTCGCATAATATCCTGAATCGTTCGCTTTTCCTGCGCAAGCCTTTCCTCGGCCGTGATGATGTCCTGCTCGGCGTACGATATATCAAAGTTACCGTACGCGTTGCGTTTGGAAGCCGAATTTAAAGCACGCACCGCGCGCAATCTGGCCGTCGCCGAAGGACTGTTAAAATCACGCATCAGCAGTTGCATGTGACGATTGGGTGGAACGGCAGCGTCCACTACTGGCGGCGTAATACATCGCATAGCGTCCGGAGTTTGGTTCAGCAGGTTTAGCTCAAATGGTGAGCTTCTGCCAGACAGGCAGCTATCGAAGGACTCATCTGCCGTACGCTGTGATTCGGGTCCGTCGGATGAGTTCTGCCTAAACAGTGGCTCATCGCTTGGTGTCGATAGGAGACGCGTCAGAAGCGCTTCGTGCAGACTCTTTCTTCTACCGGGAGTCGCCACTTCGTCATACGAGCTGGTGTTAGGCAGATGTTGCATGGTGGGCGGTGTGACGGTTTTATGAATCTGTACCGACGAATGAACTCCAAACCCCACCGAAAGCCGTTTTTGCTTAGGTGACAAATGGACGCTAGTGTGGCCAAGCATCACTCGCTGCATTGCGATTGGGTTATTTGTGCTCCTTGCTTTTATCACACATGCGAGATAAAGTAAACTTTAAGTTGTTGGCATTATCACATACTTTGTAACTATCAATAGATTGAGATTTTTCCCACGAAACAACTCACGAAAAATGCAAACGCAATAGCAGGCGTAATTCAATGCGTGCACAGTACGTGACGCAGAAGAACTTTTGAGCCAAACGGTTGAATATGTCAAAAGGAGCTGTCAAATGCAGCTTAGGCCCGGTTGACACAAGCCTCTATGTATTACGATCAGCTGCATGCGCACGTTTGAAAATCAACGTTTTGTGTGATTTGTGTTTTTGAACAAAAATTATCTCCAGTTTTATTTCATTTCTTCTGCAGTAATGAGGTGAGTTGAGGTGTTTAGTTGCGGATCAAACGCAATTAGTTGTGAACTGTAGTGCAAATACAAGAAATTAAAACATAGGATAAGGACAATGTTCTATTCTCGGTATTTTAATGGGAATGTAAACAAATAGCATGAACTTCGATTTGGACCATCTTTTTAAGATCAATGTGATCACAGTTTTATATAATGTAATGTCGACACTGATGGTAAAAATTAAGTCATCCCGCTGATGCGCTTTTGCAGCTTTGTTTTTTCCGCCAATGTGCATTCAAGTCATCCGTTGCGTGCTGCAACGTCTTTCTGACCGATTATCTTTCCCCTTTCTGTTCTGTCTGATACGACCTTGGCTCGAACATGCACCGATCGTACGGTAAAACCTCCAACGAAGGACCTCCGTTTTAGAATCAATCAAACGGGTGAATATTTATGAAACAACTTGCACCAAAAAATCCATATCATTATCATCGCCCAGCCATCCCGGATCGACCAGGATGGTGTCCGCCGCCGTCAACTGTTTGGTCCCTCGAGGGTGTGGCAACGTCTTCCAGGGTGTTCTCCCGGTTGCGAATGCCGGCTTTTGCTTTCGAGTGGCGTAAAACGACAGCATAAGAAGCTGCCTGCCTTTCTTCTGACACCTTTGGGGGGCTATAATTATGTAAACGGTTTTCCTGCGGATTCGGATAATCGATTAAAGGAAGAAGCGGGAAAACGATCATCATGCACTCGCGGGTGAGGTAATGCTGGCAGGCAGGTATTTCGGTTTTGTTTTTGAGTGTGGTTTGCTGTCTTGGGTCGTTTGCCAACAGTTTGATGTTGAGGAATTTTCGATAAATGTTCGCTTTAGGAGATGGTACGAAGTTAGATTGTTTAGTGTTCTGCGGTGGGTAATGCTACTTAAGAATAGATAAAATTAACACAATTTGATGGTATTTTTCAGATGAGCTTAGCCTGGACACAATACAAATTGTTTAGCATCATTCATCAATTCACGAAGATAAGTGTACATCTTCATAATATTACAGGTACAAATGAACTACTGCACATGAGATACATCCTAAAAGATACTTCGTTAGACCGTTTTGGTAGATCAAGTTGATGATGTCGGACCCTTGAACACGCCTGGATCCTCATGACTGGCGAAAGGTTAAGTTGAGCAACTTCAACGTTTGTCTTGTAGTAAAAACGAAAATTGCTCCCGTGTTCGCTACCGTACTTTGACCTTTTTGTGTTGAAAATGGGTGCCTATGCCTGACGAATGTGCTCATCTTATTGTGGGCGCAACGAATTTAATGACTTCTTCAAGACCCGAGCTCCAAGCCCCAAGTGGAGAAAGGACAAATTATTAAGATCGTTTCTTGCGTCTCGAGCTGATTTGAATAATACTTTACAAGATTAGAATATGATGCAACACGCACCGATAATCTAGATGATCTGCGCAAAGTCAGCAGTTGATGTATTGCCAAAATTTAAACACACCCCCGAATGGGAGGGTTACATTCGCTTCAATCGTCAGCTAAGATCCGGTTACGGTGGCTGCTTCAGGTTCTTGCTCAGCTCCGTTTCGCGACAGTTTGCATCTTCCTTTCACAATTGCCACCCAGCAGTGATTGAAGCCGGGCCCCATTCATCTTGTTAGCCTGGTGCCTGGTGCCAAACGATTCATTCAGCTTGCTCCAGCCGGGAGACCTTGCGTTATCCATTTGTCTCGCGCCGGTAACATCCCTCAAGTGACCAACCTTCGGGCTGAAAGATGCAATAACTTACGATGGGTTTTCGTCAAACAGCTCGCGAAAGGCACGGGTAACGTTCGGTGTCGCGACAAATTTTTCTACGCAGCCCACCGCGGCTGACCCAGTTCCGTAACGGCAAAACTTCTCCCGACGATTATTACTTATGCCGCAGCCCGGGTGAATGTTGTGTCATTTTTTTATTGGGTGTGTATTAGGGGGGATTTCGGAGGGTTTCGTTCGGTTGCTTATTGTTCGGTTTATGTTTTTATTTGCATAATTTGTAGCTTCACAAGAAAGTAGTTAACCCACCAAGCGGTTTACGGTATTGGAAGGTTAGGGTAGCCGCAAGCAAAGCGTTTGCGTATCGAAAGCATGCCAACGAGCTTTTGCTAAATGTTGCCATTTCGGTGACATAATATGGATCAGCGGGGTCATCCAGAAACGATCCAGCAGTCGAGGCTGGTGGTACATTGTTATCTGTATCGTGGAATGATGATTGATAAGACATAGATCTTATAGAACAACTCGTTTTCGCAACGATAATTGAAGTATTACTTAACAGCCATCTTGAAGGGCAAGACATCTCATCATGCGTTGAAATACAGCAATCAAAAATATAATAAACACGAAACGGCCTACGAAAGATCGATCTCGGAACATCGTTTCTCCCTTTCTCACCTACATCCGATTTTGATGCCGCTTGTTATCAATCGTATTTTGTGTTATCTTCCTTCCGAGAGTCAGTTTTGTGTTTTTCAGCGTTGGAGCTGGAACTGTTTCGGTGCAAAGACGGTAGTGTTTTCTAACGCCTAGTTTAACAGCGTCAGCATCCAAAAACGGCAACACCAACAGTTAAAAGAAATTATTTACCAGACGATGACGACGGTGCAGTGAGCGAAAGGTGTGCCGGAATAGACGAATCGTGCGGTGAAGGAGAAGGAGAATAACGCACCTCGTGGACGAAGCTTGCCCTTCCCTGTTTCGCACCGACAGGCTGGCCGGTGCGGACCGAATATCCCACTCTCTCGCGTATACTACCGTTGTGTAGTGAAATAGTTCATAGTAGGGGAACAAACACTACCGCACCGTAGGCGCACCGTCGACGAAAGCTACCCGAAATCGACGATCGGAGTGTGATGTGTGTGCGAGCGCGATCGATCATCGGTCGCCTTTTGCAAACACACCATTCCGTTGCTGTGAACGCGTGAGGTGCGTTCGGTTGCTCTGCTTCCCTGTGTGTCCTGGGCTAGGAGTTTGTGATCAAAAGTGTTTCCCACAACGGTGGCCACAACACGGTCGGGCGGAAAAGCTCCCGGTGTGCTTTCGAAGGTTTGTGTGTGTGTGCCGACAGGAAATGGTGTCCGCTTTCTTTTGCGGTTCTTACTGCTGCTGGGCAAAATTATGGATAGCTGGAAGTGTAAAGTGTGGATGAAGAAGCGTTAGCCTAATGGAACGTGACGAACCAAGCAAAGTGCCGTTTTGTGTTATCAACCTGTTGTGGAATATATTGCAGAATTGAATACGGATACGAACAGCCGCAATAGTAGTTGTGTGAAATGGTTCAAAACAAGTGCGTAAGGGAATATTCTCTTTGTGAGTAGTGAGCAATTGTTAAGCAAAAAGATCCCCCAAAAGAACGTGATAGTTAACGATGGACGATGTTCACTTTCAGTTTTTGTTTTCGCACTCACTTCTTTCGTGCTGCTATCATCCATTCTTTGCGTGATCGAGTGTTCCGTGGTGCGGGTAATTTATACGGAAACCGCTCTTTAGCCGAATTTCCGCTCGCCTGATCGGAATTGAGTTTTAATCATATAAGCCAGTCGCTTCCGGTGGGCGGTAACTCGCAGCCCAAACAATAATAACAACGGAAATCAAAACGTCATGTTACAAAGTGATTGCAACCGGCTAGAAGGTAAGCATGGGCGTATTAATGCAACTTAATTTGGCAAGTAATCGATCGTTAAAATGTACCAACATTTTATTTTTGTTTGTTTAACTTACACGATCATAGTCGAGGTGAGCGCATGATACAAGATGTTCATTTTGTGGGACTTGCGAAAATGTTTTACTTTATTTGTTGGACAAACCGAACGTCAGCGTTAGGCAAACAGATTCAATATGCTCAACAAACACATATTGGAGCGCAATCGATCGCTTACGGTGAAAAGAACGTAGCCATTTTTTTTTGTTGCTTTTGGAGTCATGTTGCAACGGCACCAATTGGACTGATTTGCTTGAATGAGTTTTGCATGGATGCGCCTCTATACGTCAGACATTGGAGGAGCAAAAAAGGCCTTTCTTCACACTTTTCACAAGTGGCCCACGCGTGAGGGTGGCCGCTTCTGGGCCGGTATGTTGCAGTTGCACTCTTGCGATTACATATTATGCGGGGCTTCTGTCTCTGGTTTTTTTTTCGATTTGGTTGTTTGGGTGATTGTGAATGATGATTGTTGGTTCACATGTGTGTTCCATTCCTCACGCCGATCGATTGGGGAGTATGGCCACACGCACACACACACACACACACAACATGGTACAATTTAATTGATCGGTAGACAGAATGGACACGCTCTCTGGCTGTGGTGTGGGTTCCAAACAAAGTAAAATCTACTGAGAAGCGAAGGAAAAGGTGGTTCATTGCACAGCGGTCTCTTCCATTTAGGCTCCCCCGCAATGTCTGCATGCAACAAACCCGTGTTAGGCATGCATTGCCGCATACAGAGCTGTCAATTTGTGTACTTTTTGGTAACTGTTTGGCGATGCTCTCGAAACTGGCCGAAAGTTTTCGGCGGGGGGGAGGGCGCTCGCACCATCACTTTCGCACTTGGCATATGGCGGATTGATTTTTACCTTGCCTTGAAATCGTGGTTGAAACTGAAAATTGAAAATTGGCGCACTAATGGGACGGGCCCGAAGATGCGTGTTTTGCCATAGTCTCCCCACCAAACACCAATCGATCATCCTTCGACAGTTTGCGCGACCCAAGTGCTCCCGCGCACGTTCTGTGGGTGGGTTTTCCGTGGGTTCCGCTCGGTTAGGTTAGTTGGAACTGGAACTGAAACGGTTTGCAGTAGAAACTGCACTCCTAAACCGGTGTAAGAATGTTAGCAGCTTGGCAGCGTCACGGTGTGACGGTGTCTTCCGATCATTATTGTTCCACGTGTCTCTCGGCTACCAAACCAACCCCAACTGGGTGCAGCCCGCATGTATGTGCTGCGTTTAACGCGAAGCATTTAAAACGTTTGCCCAACCTCTTCGCAGCACGTAGTGACCGTGTGAAACCGATATTGTTGAGGAGACCCGAGGTTAGAACTTTGGAGGTGATGGAAGAGCACGCCGTACGTTGGAATGTGATTGAATGTGCTGCACGGACTGCATTTTTGCACTTGCACTCTTGAAATGATATCGCACCAAGAAAAGCAAAATACATTGGGATTGGGAAGAATGGCTGGGTGATCAATCGTTGCCTATTTCGCTTCGAACAAGATCAAGTAAATGGGTTTGATTCCATGTTTAATTCGGCACATTCCACTTCAACTCAAGAAATGGGTCTAATATTCTTACTTCAAACTCGAAACCCCTGTATATCCTTTAAAGCTCTTTAAGAGCGCTCACAACAACACTCGGGCAGTGTTCGGACGAGAATCGGATAGATAAAATTGTGTAAGACACTTCTACAGTGGGTAACGTCTTGAGAGTAGCATCTGTTGAGAAAGTTAATACGTAATGTTGTCTTATTTTGTTTCGTTGCAACTATATTATACACATGGAATGGAACGCATAAACGAGATTACCCACCTATTACTCTAGAAAACTGTTTCTGCTTGGTACGATACTCATGGTTCACAAACTATAGAGGGCACCAATTACACGCTACCAAATTACGACCGTGCCCGATCGATGTACTCGGGGTAGCAGTTCCATTGCACACCGTCAGTCCAGCAGGAAGGAAATCCGCACCTGACATAGGCCATAAATCAACAGCGATAATAAATGTAGCTACCGAACTTGTCGCTTGCCTGAATCACCAATAAAACACACGTACACCACACAGGGAGGGACACAAACGAATGGGCACGGACGGGTAGTGGAACTCTCCCCCCCCCAACGCCGTTCCAATTCATCGACCATCTTGCTAATCAAGTTTGGTGATACCCCGGGCGCCATTTTCCGTGGTCCCAACGTTGAGGTTATTTTTCGCTGACCTCCCGCGAGGTCGTTTGAAAAGTTTTGAGGTGTGCGAAAATAAATAAACATAACATTAGCCAACGGAAAAGCCTTCGTCGGTAAAATACGAGCTGAACAACACCCATGAAGAATTCCGCAACCGTGCGGAAGATGGCATGCTATTTGTGGAACGCTTCAGATCTTTGCTAGCGATCTTCCTGCTAGCGACTTTGAATAATTTTCTAATGGCATTCTAGGGCGTAATTGTTGGAAGTGGATTTGATTTTCTGCTTAATTAATCATTAATTTGTCTCCTGAATCGTGTGATCACTGAGCGAGAATTGAATTCTTCTTATCGCGCAAGGTTTTTAAGTTCTGGCCGCAAAATGAATCTACATAAATTCTAGATAAGACAACCGGAGGACAAAGTTGAGATTGGTTTAGCGGACAGAATGTTGCAGCGGACGTGGTAACGCCTCACGCTGAAGGCCATAAGGTATTCGATGTGTTTCGAAACGGACGAATTAAACCTAATTAATGAAGGTAAAAAAGAACTAAAAACAAAGCCTTGCGTGGATACCGACTTAAGCGTTAAAGTTTTTACGGCTGTTCGGTTCTGTTCGCTTTATTTTTTCCGCCACACAACGCATCCACGGCCCCACCACGGTTCATTGGCTCGCGCATTTGCAATGCGCTTGGTGCTAATGTCGTTGACGATGGTGTCGATTTAGCTGCCAACGAGTTCGTGGCGTGTTTGTGCAACAGCATTCGGATATCGCTTGTTTGCCGGGAGGGCAGCTCGCGGTGTGAAGCATTTTCCGAGCGGATGTACCGAACCCCGGCATGGAGGAGAAGGAGATTGAGTCTGCACGCGGTGCTAACGCCTTCCGGCAGTATTGATGCGTCACGAGCGTTTGAGATGAAGTCGCTGCGCTGTTTTCGTACATCTTCACCTTGCAATGTGTGGTCAACAATTTTGATTTTCGATTATCGTTGCAGTTTGGTTGGTCGCCGGGAGATTGTGTTATACAGGGAAGGGTCCCAATCAAGGGAAAAATCAATGAAGCCGTCGAAATTAAATCACTTCGACAAATAATGAAGACGAACGGGCAGCACGCTGTTCGTAATTATGGCGTACGAATCACGTTGAAAGGTTTATTAGGGGTTTATTAAAGGTTTATTAAGAATCAAATTAAAAATCACTGAAACAAATCAAATAAACACATTATGTATGTTTCGTTTTCGATTGATACCGAATGTCGGCGCGGTTTGTTTCGGCCACACCGTCGATGGTTCACCGTCATTACGTAAGACGAGATCCATGTAAGACAACGCACATGGAATTCATTAACCTGATCCTGGCTGCTCCGGCCGCCCTTGCCGTCAGGTCCCTGGCCTGTTGGTTTGCTGGGTTACGGTTAGGTTTTCGGAACAATAATCCCATTAATGGGGCACCTTACCACACGGGGACTCATCTGCTGCAAAATGTCATCAAAAAACCATCAACAAAAGACCCGCCATAATTTGGCCGGTCTCGGTCTCTGATTGACCCTTAAAATTGACACAAATAATCGAACGAATCGGGCGCAGTTATTGGAGATGGTCGATGGTTGATTCGAAACTCGAAAGTAAGGACGCGGAGATGTTTATGTTGGACGTGGATCGAAAAGTAGAAACACAGAGCTAATATGGCGTCCTTGGCAAACGGGCCGGTACAAATGTGCGGTCGCCTCCCGGGGGTGATTATGTACGCGGATAAGCTGACGCATCGGGCTGAAAATCCCTCCGAGCTAGCATTTGTTCCACATGCCGCCAGAGGGGGCATCCAAAGGAGATGGAGCAGCAAAGCCGCACACGCAGGCTCACGCAATCCGAACCGATTGGACCAGTTTGACCAGAGGTTTTCGGACGGGACCGAAAGGGGAGCTGGGAGGGTGGAAGGGAAAAAAGCAACTGTATGGGAATTTTACAGCCTCTTAGGCGGTAGTGTGTGAGTGTGTTGAGCAACATGACAGGTTGCAACATACCGAGCAAGTGGAGACCGTTTTTTTTTATTACTCTAGCTGTAGCTTCTCGTTTGGAAGTGTTTTTGCTCCCGGCGTTTATCTTGGGCAGCCGAAGTTATCGTATTGGGTGTGACAAAATCTGCACCCTGACAGGTGTGAGCCACAGTCGGTGTGGTTGATATCAAATTCTAGAAGTGACACAGAACGAAGGTTGAAAGCTTTTCTTCTATTTTTGGAGTGTTGGTCAGGTTAGAGTTGTCGCTTTCGTTCTAATTTGACAGGTGTCAGCTGTCATCAGGGTCTAAGTGGTTCCATAAAGTTCGCATTGTTGGATCTTTAGAGCAAAGATCATTTGATCACTATGATGAGAGGAGTAGACTGAATGATATCCTTAGCAGCCATACAAGAAACATAAACCGTGGGTACTTCGAATATTCTAACATGCTTTAAATGTTTCTCCTAATGGATGTGACATTGGGTGCTCGGTCCCATTCAATGGACAAATCGTTGTGGTACACTAGTATCAGCGTCACCTATCCGGTACATGTAGCATAGATGTGTCGCCTGAAAAGTGTTCGCTGATGTGATTGTTACCGATCGGTGCACGTGATACGCCACCCATCGGACACATTCGCACGTCTTTAGATACGATTTTCTGTCGCCGATGGTACGAGAAAATCCGGCAAAAGGGTGGCGGGCACAGGCGCGATGATAGTTTCTTGTCACAGCATAGTGTTTTTTTACGATTATGTTCTCCATTTCGTATGCCATCGCACGTAAAGAAGTCTGTCGGTGTTTTTTTTACTCACTTCTTAGCTGCAAAAAACCACCAATGTTGCTGATAGGATGGACGATTTTCTCATTCGCTTGGTGATTCGCACGTCGATATCGATTTCGAGACGATATAAAATGACTGCCCCGGGGACGAAGGCGATGACACAGCGTGCAGTAAGAGGTGGTAAGGGCCTAGGGGCGGATAGTGCGTTGCTTCGAGTTGGATGTTGGAGAAGGTCATGTCTTACAAGGCGCTTAATTGTTACTCTCGTTTCATCGTGGACCGTACCCGCGGGTCGAGCTGTGGCGGGCAATGGTGCCGATGATGTTGTAAGGTCATGAGAATCACTTGCAGTGGAATGGAAGGAACTTCCTCCCGAGGTTGGGTTGGGTCTCACAGGGCGGCTTGGGTTTACCAGGTTAGATTGAAGTAGGGAAAGAACCACCGTCACATGACGACAAAACGATCGTTATAAATATGCATGATGCCGCTCAGTTGCATCAAGCGATGTTGTCTCTTGGGAGTACACGATTGAGTTGAGATTTTATCAATCAGTCGTTACATTATAACTGTAATGGCTGCAACTAAAACAAATAAAACAAATTGGCATTTAGGTTCGTTAAATTTTGATTTAAAATATTCGCACAATGATGCATCAGCTGTAAGCCACTGTTAAACTTGTGATTAATCGTAACTGAATTATGAATCATCCGTTGTAATGTGCGGGATTTTTGTTGGAACTTCTTCTCACATTCTCAAATTTCTGAATGGTTTTTTTCGTGTATGTTTGTTCTTAATGGAATTTCCTGTAGTTTTGCTCTCCACCCTCTAGCCTTTCGGACTTCGTTTAATCTACGGTAAAGGCCTGGGATGGAAAAAAAAACCGTTGTCCAAGTGTTTGTACGACCGGAGCCTCAATCTTAGCATGGTCCGACATTTGAGCTCGGCTGAAATCACAATCCTGTCAGGCGAGATGGTTACGAAAGTGGTTTAGATTTGTGGACTGCTACTGCTACACTGCTTTGTTACGATAGCAAGTTTCATATCTTTTTTCTGCCATTTCGAAAGTAGTTTGTCTCGGGTTCAACAAACTGTACCCTACCTGGACACCACCTGCACGACATTGGATAGCTAGGTTGATGAATTGGTTCGCACCTGAGCGGATGGCGAAGTGCTGTGCAAGAATCTCGTTTCGCTTGGCAATTGGGGTTAGGGAAAATGTTTCGAAGTGTGTTACGGATCTAAAGTAGGAAGTATAAATCATGCTATTAAAAAGCAACGGCTATACCTATCTGCTATCTCATAACACTTATTTTTTGATACTTAAGCTTCCATAGCAAGCTACCATTGATGAAAGCACTTTAAAGAACTTATTGAAGACGAATGTTAGAGTGACTAAGCATTTGGGAATGTTAGTACTATTTACTGTTGAAAGATTATGACAAATGACATTTAACAGCGCCCATCAAACGGAAGATCCTTCTCAGCAATAAAATTCAAAGTCAAAGTCCAACGAGCTACTGCCAGGGAGCTTCCAATCGTTAATCACATGCCGAGTTACTATGGCACGATGACGATTGATTTCATATTGTTTGATTTTTAATTTGCAAACTAACGGTTCCACCACCAATAACGGACATACTGACTATGACGTCTACCACGTCGATGGCACAAGAATGCTGTCAATTAATTAATATTCCAACGTTTTCCGTTCAGGAAAGTCGACTGCTATAGAAAGGATTGGCAAGAAGTGTGTAATTAGCATTAGTCGCAGTGTTTTACATCGATCACTGGTGACCAGAGTCACAGAAACTTTTGCATGCCGTTGCAAGAGTTTCCAGTGACAAAGCAAAACTTTGCATTCTGCCCGTTTACAACATCTTTAACGTCCTGCCAGATCGGTTCATATGCTTCTTCGCTTACTGTTTACTTTCAGTCATCGAGCACAGCGGATGCGGAACGGGTATTTAGGGGTTTTCATTGTCAACTCTACCCATCCAGCAAAACCGGACCTCATCGGTTGGAAGGTTGAAAGTGGAATAAAAATAAATCGAACCAAAAACAGGATCAGCAGAACAGAATAGCGAACAGTGTGTGTAGCGTGCGATGGTGTCGAATAAAGGCTGTGCGTAAAGGCCAAATACAGGTGCAAGCTGGCCGTTGGTAACAAAAAACAAAACGAGGTGCCCGTGGCAGAAATTATGAGCTTGACTGACGACAGTGTGTTGGACTGCTTCGTGCGATTGGCATCGCATTCAGTGCAAAAGCGAGGTTCGTCGCTTGTATAACGAGTTGAAGTCTTTTGTTTCGTATGCAACGCACTTTTGTTGTTTTTTAGGTTTTTAGTGTTCATTTTAATCGTTATTTTGTGCTACAAAAAGTGTATTGTGGTAGTGTTATTAAAGTGTAAAATTCTTTTTTTCAGTTTCTTAGTTTATTGTGTTAAATCTATCGGGTTTGAAATTGAAAGTGTGTCAACAAGCAATAGTTCATTCTAAGTGCTTTTGGCGTAGAGTGTTCCCCTAGCCAGGCTAAGGAAGGCATTGCCGGTGCGTGTAGTTAAAAAAAAGAAGCAAATAAGGAAAAATCGTAAGTGCATAGAGTACACCTTGAGATATTTTTGTGCGACAAAAAATCTCAAAGTTTCCCCCGTTTCATTCGGTAGTGATAGTGTTCCACAGTTTGATACGTGATAGTCTTTATAGTGTGTGAGCACCAACAAGGTAGAGGTAAAGTTTGGGCGCACCGTTTATCGAGAGCGTCTTATCGTTCTGTTGTGTTAAGCGGAAGCAAGTAACACTCCTCGCGATCAAGATGGTGATGTCGCTGTACCGGACTATTAAGGGCCACACGGGCACGTACAAGCGGAGGAAGAACCGCGAACTGGAAAGAAGGTAAGTGGAGTTGTCATTGATTGAGTTCTGTTTGATTCAAAATGGAATTGAATATTGATTCAATTGGAATGTGTAACTGGGCACTGTTGTTCATTCGTCTGCCGGGAGATGAATTACAGTCATGAAAGTGAAAGTTCGCGCTCCTCTGTACGAAGTGCTGTGTACCGGGAGTCTCAGGTATGAAGTTTCCGGTCACCATTCATCCGATTATTGCGTTACCATGTGGCGTAGGTTATGGATGTCTGGTAAGCGGTATTTTGATTTGAATGCGAACTGATGCGTACTTCGTATTGGAGTGGAGCTTCAATGAAGCACAAGAGATGAGATTCGTAAAATTATCAATTGAACATTAGACAGTAACGTTGGTTTGACGGGAACGGTTGTTATTGGGAAGGGAAAACATAATCACGATTCGAGTCCGTGCGGAGGGTTTAGTGCACAGAAGGTGTTAGAGGGCGTGACCGCCGAGGGTTGGATAATCATGCGAAGGGAAAGCCACGCCACACACACAGGGGTATGTGAATTTTTTCGGGCTCTCGACCTAACCGCAATGTGTGTGGACGCGTGCGTGCGTATTTCAGCGGACGAATTATGATCGTTAGTGATGAGCGCGGCACTGAGTGAAGGCGAAGTTCCCAAGCGAACGTGTGTTTCCGGTGCTCGGTTCCGAAATCCATCTAGTTTGATGCACGCGGTGCACTGTGCTGTACGTACGGTGGTTTTTGGTGTGTTTGTTCGAGGTCTTAGGAATGGACGCATCCGTGCGCGAAGTATGGCGGCGTTCACAAATGAACGGTGGTGGGGTTCACTCGCTCAACATTAAACTCGTCCACTAGGAATGGCTAATAATAAAGCAGGGTAGCAGAGTTAAATAGTTACAAGGTACATTTATGAATGTTTCAAACACTTTTCATTGCTTTTCACTTTGTGCTTTATTTCGTGTGTCCGGTGGAAATGGATGCAAGTTCGCGATCGTGCCCATCGGTGTTGGATGGCAGAAGATGAAACATTTGTTCGTAATGTGTTTTTGATTAAATCAAACTATTTGTATGTAAGTTTACCAGTTGGGAGAGAAAATGATGAAAAATTAAATAACAACATGTCGTTTGAGATAAGATCGCGTGGTTATTGACTTTAATGTCCATGCAGCATCAAAAAGGTGATGAAATGTGTGTAATCAATTCAGATCGTATCCTGAGAGTTGACAAGAAAGAAAAAAAAACATTGTAACACTTTCCTTCGGTATGTCATGAAAGATGCATTGTTTGCTAATCTGATTTTAAATCAATTCAAACAATAAATGTTCATTTACGATGTGTCATTTTGATGGCGGAATGTGTCACACTCAGGAAACAGCCAATATCCCCTTGCCAGGTCATCTAATTTCTAATTGTTCAAGCCCAACCATCTAGCAATAAATTATCATGAAATTTAAGCCCCGTCTGTTGGTTAGCAATATCATCATGTCAGTAATGAAAATATCTAGACCACCCATGTTCATCTCACTTTGAACAGACTCTCGGAATGTTTTTTCCACTTGAAAATGGCGAAGTTTCTGAAAAAAGCGAAATACTTCCGAGGAAAAACAAACTCACACTGGCACAACTCCATTCCGGTGTTGGGTAGCCGTCTATTGCGTCCAAATAAATACATCGTGTGTGGTTTTTCTTGCCAACATCAGCTTCGAATAAGATTTGTGTGCAGTTGTGTGTGGTCTTAGAATCATGAGCTGGCGGCACTTGAATCTGTTGCGATCTGTCAGATCGAGGGGATATATGAGCGTAACGAATGATGCCTCATTGCTAGCCCCGGGTGTATATTTCATGGAAGATGATTCCATCCATCGCTTGCAAACGAATTTGTATCTATTTCGGTATCATGATGAGGATATTTTCTTTAGACTCTACTGTTTATTTATTTATTTTATCCCCTGCACATGGCTAGTGAAAATTTCATTAAAATTTTTCAGCAGGCTCCAAGAGTTGGGTGACATTCCTGCTGTCTATTAGAACATGTAGCAGTTATTGAGCCGATGTTCTCGCAACGCCAGTGTGAATGTAACAAATTCCATCGCATGCTTACATCGCTTTGTTCTGCATTCAGCGCCATGCGAGTGTACCGTACAAATTCTTACAAAATTCCTCCATTTGCCACCTGAGCGACAACTAGTGTGACAACGATCTGGCGACAATGTTTAGATCGGGCAGAATCAACATGCCTGCACAGCATGCTCTCTCCGGGCAATTCCTATTGAAATGTGTAGATCTAGATCTTTATGGTATATCGATGAGGTAACGGAACGCGTTCGATGTAGTACCGAGCAGTGAATGTGCTGCTCACGACTTTACATGTGGTCAACAAACCCATTTCCCTCGCCGACTATCGGGCAGAAACCGTTTCATGCCGGTGCATCTCTGGGAAGTAGGATGTGGGCCATCGGAGGATGCTTACTCTCCCGGCGATTCGGGTAATGTCAAGGGAAATATTCCAAATTTTATCGCTTCCTAAATCGAACGACATCCACGTCTTTGGCACGTCGAGGAAGAATGCTCTCGGTTGTGATGTTTTGCTTGGAAAGCAGGAAGGAATTTCCCCGCGAAGACAAATTTACGATACGGTTTGACACATAAATGAGCGTGTCATTCGCCTTCCGAGCGGCAGCATGTCGACGAGAGCTGGCCAGTATCTAAATCGCGCGCAATGTCGTGATTTGGGAGGATTATATGATGCAGTCATGCACCGTACTCTAGCAATATGATCGTGTCGTTCAAATGTTACCGTGTTTGCTGCTTTGTTTTGCTTGATGGACGAAAACATTGTTTTCGTTGAGACTCCCAACTTCAAGTGACTTCATATATGGCCTTCCTGGAAGGTTGCAGATGCTACTGACATGTTTATTTGTTCAACATACGCTACCCGTAAATATCTCCTTTTCATTGTGATCTAGCCCAACACCCACTCGAAACCGCTCAGTATGATGCTGGTGTTACTCATCAAGGACACAACGAAAGATTTCAACGCGTCGGAAGCGACGAACAGCCAGCGTTCGGTACTCAGACTCTTTCGGAAACACCTACAGCAATACCGATTGGGTTGGAATCTTTTGTAATGAGACAGGTGACTGTGTGTGTGTGTGCTGCAACACCGATGCAATGCCGTGCGGAGGCGGCACTTGACTCAGCCAGATGCAAATGTCATAATCATCGATCGGTTGCACGGTGTTGTCGATGTGATTGCTCAACAAAAAGCATCACTGTTGGTGAGCGAAAATGTCTCTATCGACTGATGAGTGCATTGTCCTCGTTCCTTTCCTTCACTTCCAATTCTGTTTCTGCCCCCTTATACACCCCCATACGATGGATAGACTTCTTTCGCGTAATGAGTGGTCAATTTAACGCTCGATTGGGGCGAAATGTTCCGTTTTCGCTTCAAATGATGACTCCCCGTTTTCATGAGTCGGATGTTGGAGTTTGAACGAAGAAAACTGCGTCGCGTTTTCATCAAAACGTTCAGCGTATGAGCGTTACTCGCGAACATTTATTTGGTCGCTAATGGAGCGCTAATAGTTTCAAATAATTTGCCCCATTATACGGGGCGGTGGAACTTCTGTAGAGTCGTTTGCCGATAATACGGATCACACAAACCGACGCGGAAGCATTGCCTCGCGAGTCATAACTCGGCGCTCGGCGTCATTGGTTTTCTCCTCCTGGGTGGCTGGCTGAAGTGTTTTCTCTCCGAAGTCAAGAAGCGCGATAAGACATAGTTGGAACTGGAGCTGAAAGCATTGCATTTAGAAACCGATTTAAATATCTCAATAGTTGTTGCCGTTGCATACGGTGCGGGCTGGAACGGAGTGAGAGTTTCGCGCCTTCGATATGCCTTCTTGCTATCAAAGTGGAGAAAAAAAAATCAACCAACGGAAACGATGCCAATCTGGTGATTGGCGATTGTGTTGTTATTTGTTTTTGCTTCGTCTCATTTCTCGCACCACGCTTTGTTGTGTGTTGGCACCATGGATTATGGTGGAGTTGAATTCTTTCTCGGTGCTGAAAGCCTTGGAGGGGAAATTTCCATCCACTTCGGTCGTGTGCTTAGTTTGCCGGAACGTTTTCGGAAGCCGGCAAAGCTCGGCCCAAACCAACGAGAGTATCTATTAACGACGATCCAATTTCGAGCCGGAACAGCTATTATCGACAGCGGCGTTTCGAGCGAAATTGCTATTGACGGCATGATCTTTCCATCGCTCCGTGGGTTATGCATACAAGGAAAGAATCTCACGTTTAGTTAGGGCGTTTTGTATGCATTTCTCCAGCTCTGAAGCCTAGCTATTAACGACGGACGATGGTATCCATTCGTCTCATTCGAGCTATTCCATCAATTTATGGTTGTCTTAACGATTGTTCTTCTACAAATGCTAGATAACATACTTTCAAATGCGGTGTCGTAATTGAAGGAAACCAAATTGTTTAAACGGAATTTAAGTTCAATGTTGGCGGTTTGCGTGTAAAAAAGAAAAGTTGTGCATGATGTGAATGATCATAGAAAAATGGGAGAGAAGGGGGAAAAATAGTTAAGCTTAAGTCAAAACACATGCGTCAAGTTGAAATAAGTTTTATATTCAAAACATGTCATAAACAACAGTAATTATGTCAAAAGTAACATTAAGCGGAATTACTATTTACGCTTGTATGATAAAAACAATCATAACAGGTGCATAAAATAAGATATGTTATAAATCTTACTGAAGCAATTTGATTAACGGCGACTCAGCACGCGTCTCAAGACGCACCGTAAAGCGTTCTGATTATGCAAGAATACTAACACAGCCCGGTATGGCTTGGCGAAGGAAGGATAGGCTTTCAATTGGCAATTTGCAGCAACATTCTGGCTGTCGACCGTAAACAATCCGTTGCGTTCGGAGCAAAAACGAGCTCTCGGCTCTCAATTGCATATTGTTTATTAGCGAAGCGTCAACCTAGTACCGGTGGGGAAGAGTGTATCGCTTCCTTTCCCTTTAATGCGCCACATTGGCTCACCTAGACTAGCAGGTTGTTTGCATTTTAATACCAAATCGCCTTAAATCGCAGGACCTGTTGTATAAGACTTTCAAATGGGTAGTATCTCACCTTTAAAGTGTGTATTATTGAAAACAGTGCAACTTGATGGTGGGGATATAAGGCAAATCGGATTGGAGTAAATTGAAGGCTACAAAGCATCAGTTCGGTATGGAATCTTCTTAAACAAATTGCTAATTGATAACTTGTGCTTTTTATTGTCAATTCTTAGCCTTAAGTTCGATTACGATGTGCTCAATTAGCAGAATATCGCCATGTTTTATTGTAAAAAAATGGGCTAAGGTGCATTGGCACACCTCGATCGATCTTGCTGGGCTCGGTATGACCTTCTGCCGCTGTGACATTGTTCAGCATGATCATCAATAGTCTAATAGAAATAAAAGAAGGTTCGTCGCTTACATCCCTCCATGTTATATTTTTGCTGCGAAATCAACGTGGTTCCACACTGATCTGGTCGAAGAATAATAAATAATGTTGACATGCGGCAGAGGAATCGATGCGACACTTGATCTGAACGTGCGAGGAATCGATTGCGCTAAGGTGAATGGGGTGGCCCACCGGTGGATCATCCGCCGTAGACGATGTAAAACCATTAGACATTACGTACTTCATGCAAACGAACATCTGGCTCGTAGATCTATCGAATAGAGCGCCTCGGTTACAATGTTGCACCGACTGCTGTACCAGTGCAGTTTTATTGACACCGGTGCAATGGCTCTTTTTTATTATTAGCATAACGTGTCGTGTCGTGATGTGTCTGGTCGAGTGTTCTAAACGACCGTAACGGTGGCGATCACCCGCGTAATTGCTTGTGATTCAAACCGATTCCGAAAGATAATTAAGTGTAGCGCAAAGAAGGAGAGTGCGATCAAGGCCGATCGGGTTGGTGAAGATGATGTGAGGAATTTGTGCGAAAAGCGGCTATCTGTAGCAGTGGCTTAGATGGAGATGGTCTTTTGATGTGGTCTATAGAGCTTTTGAGGGGGCTGATGTGAATGGTGGCACTGATGAAGATTGACATAGACCTTTGAAGATGATCATTAGTTTTCATTAATAGTTTAGAGCCTATTTGTAGATGATCTGTATCAGTAATAGGTTTGCGATGAGGTAAAGTTAGCTGTCAATAGTTCGATCAATACTGTTAGAAGAACAGCGGGTACGATCTCGGTCTTCTCCAGGAGTGTTAGAAACTGCTGATGAAGTTGGTCACTCTTTTTAGACTCAAACTATTTGTATTCAGCACTTCTGCATCAACTGGAATGAAGTACCAATCAAAATATTTGCCATCGTGGGTTAGTCGTCATGAATATTTACCGCGAATCAATTTCAACTACTAATGTTGCGTAACGAAAGCACTTGTAATGTATCAGAAGGAGAGTGTGTGGTTTTTCATTGTTGTCCATTTGGCTTCTGCAAGCTTCCATTATTAAACAGTTTCAAATTGAATATTAATTCGCCCCTTCAATCGGTCTCTCATTATTGGGCGCAAGCAAGAAAAATTGACCAAACCAGCCCAACAGGAAGGGAAAGGAGACAGGGTTGGGGTGGTTGTTGCGTGTTTTACATACACCGAAGATTTGTAATGCTAATTATGCGCAATATTTCATGCCTTGTCGTGTCCTGGTCACCTGGCATGGTGGTGAAGTGGTGTAATGGTACCGGCGCTCAAACAAAAAGTGAACGGGAGGAAGTGTGGCGATAAAGAAGGGCTTTTGGGACGAGTTGAAGCGATACGGTACGGAAAAACGAAACTGAACCGGCCTTATTTATTCACGGTGTCGTCAGCAACCGAAGTGTCGGCAAGAATCGTTTAAGGGCTTTCGAATTTCAAGGGCACACCTGGCACGGTGGACACGCACATTGCATTTCGATTTCACTCGCTAGTAGTTGCTGCTCCAGTTCTTGAGGTTAGTTCTTGACGCAAAACATAAAGGAGCTTCTGAGATACCACCTAGGCACGCCTGTTAAAGATGACTTATTGTGGGCAAAGATTTAAAGCTAAAATACCGTGTAATAGGAGAAGCAAATTAGTGCCGGTTTGTTTGTTGTACTGATTTGCTCATGATTGTAATCTGCAAAGATACTCCGGAATGCTTGAAAGAGCCTACGCCTCTTAGAGGCTAGTTATGCTGTCAACTTTGCCCCCAACCCGTGGCGAATTATGATTGACAGTAGAATCGCATGGCCAACAGATGGAGCCACTGGAGCTGTCAAACTGTAGTAAACCTATCAGTGTTGCCAATTAGTAGGCTTATGATTACTTCGCGGTCGCGTTTTGTCATGTTTTGTAGCGTGATAGACGCTGGATCGTGTACAAGCGGGTAAGACTTGAACTGGGAGTGCAAAAGAAGGTGCAATTTAATCATTGAATGAAAGAAGCCTGACAACAACACGACAGCTGGATTGAAGACGCCTGCTGATGGACATGCGAAGTCACGAGTCAGTAACGAACGTATTTAAAAATATCCATTCCACCCCTGGTGGGTGACAAAATCGGGTGCCCATTCGTTCGATCTGCCTGCTTTACGAGCGTGTACGAGGAGCTCCGTATCTCGGTGTCGGTTTCATCTGTCTCTCCTCTTCGGTTCTAATTGATAGGGCGAAAGAGCCCAACTGAAAACAACATCAGGATCAGAATCAACGGCTGACATGAACATGGAAGCTGGGTAGACAAACGAAAACGAAAACACGGAATCTCGTCCCGAGAGAGGTGCGTATTGCAGAGAAGTTCCTGGACGTGAGGTCACTGAGGTGGTGTGTGTGTGTGGTACGCCATTAGTATTTTACAACGTTGCGCGCACTGTCTTATCAGTGGCGTCGTATCTGGTAGAAATTTCACCTCCAGCCCATGTTCCGGCCATCTGCGCTGGTGACTTGCAGCACAACATCGATTGTGCTGTTCTACGTCGAACGAACTTTCAATGTCCGCTTGAGGCGTGCGTTCGGCACTAGCAGATTGGAACTCACAGTTGGCCGTGCACGGTCCAGGTTCTAGACATCGTGGGTTGACTTATCAAAAAGGGTTCTAGGTTGTGTTGGTTGTTAGGTCCTGTGTTTTGTTTGTCCCGGGGTGTTCGCTACACCCACTGCCTGCTCAAGTGGTCCAGAAACTGATTTACAACCTTTACGCCAGGCGCTGCATTTTGTCTGTTTTGATGAAAATTTAATTGGCTTTCGATTTGCTTTGAACTTCGCTAGTTCTGGAGCCTCCGAGCCCGGGACAGGCAAATGGACCGGTGTCATCGACCCGGTCGCCAGGTTGGATAGATAAACCAGAGTCGCGACCAGAGTCAAAGTGTGGAGATCTGGTCAACAGGCTATGAATTGATTCGAGCCTATTTGAACTCGAAAGGTTCGTAAGAAAGCAGGCAAGAAGAAGCGACATGATAAGCATAGGAAAAAACATGAAACACAAAGCTCTCGGGATCGGATGTCGTCTGACCGCAACGGGGGACATGAAAACATGCAACCCAACGGTGGCGGTGGGTTCATCGCACACGGATTTCGCACGGTTCGCAACAATCGCCAAAATGAGATGCTGCCGAGCTGAAAAGGGAACGGTGTTGTTTTAATTACACATTTACTTTTCCTTTTTGGCTGGCTACCGGAGGAAAGCCTTCGTTTACATCTGCTCAATTATTCGGCCAGATGATTTGAATCGTTTGATAGCCATTGTGACCATTGTGACGTGTTTGGGGGTTTATTTTGGGGGAAATGTTATCTAAGTCAAATTTTTTGCTCATTACAATGCATTATTTCCATGCTTTGGTGAATTATGGTGGGGCGTTTTGTAATATAATAAACAAAAAAGCTCCTACATCTATTGTAGTCGTTGCTGACATAGTACATACAAAAAGACTTTATACGGGCCACTCATCTCTAACTTCTACATAATATTCATATTTTTAAATTGATTATTCCATGTTGAAACATGCCACCATTACCACCTTTTTCATAGCATCATACATATTGAATAATCTTCTATTTGCAGATCATAAAACATGTAGCTTAACTACTACTTTCTGTCATCGTTCGTTAATTTATGTCACCACTTGAACACTAAACTATCAGTTTTATTATCTTTTAACTATCTATATCTACGTTTTGAGAAATGATTATGATACGTTTGGTTTATTACTCCATATTACTCCATTTTTCATGGGAAGCGCGCTTGCTGGAGCATGATTTACAATCAATCTTGTACCGGTGCACTTTTGCATCACCGAATATTACGAATATCTCGTTATGTTGCCGTTTTTGTTTAGTAAAGAGGCTTTTATCATAAAAGGGTTCCATCGAAGCGAATCCAAAGTGAATCCGGTCCAAAGGCGACACTCAAATTTGGGGGAAAAATGATGATCGCGTATCATTGCTGCAGTCGAATTTACGAATTTGTCTAAAAGGCATCCCTCGCATTGCAAGGTTCGTAAAGATAATAATTCGTTTTCCATAATCAGTGTAGCGTTTTATAGCAATTTTGTAAAGTGAACGAGCGTGTCGAGAGTTGATATGATGAGTAGCAGGAAACACATCGTACCTTCACCGATATCACATCGCGATCGGGGTGAAAATATTGAAGCTCATTAGCGCCAGTATCATTATCAAATGGACACGATCTTACCATCGGGAGTTGCGTAGAGTGATCGTGTCATCTTTACCAAACCTTCCACATGGACATACAAGCTTTCCTTTCAATCATACCATTTCCAACTGCGCTTAAGGGTGTTTACTGCTTGCCCGCGTGATCGTTAGCGACAGAGTTTTCCTTTCGAAACTGTAACGGTTGGAGGTGATTTCCTTGTTTTGGATGTGGCCAGCAGAGGAAGGGATTTTCCTCGAGCACCGATTAAAACCACATTAATCGAAGCAGTGCATTTTGTGTGCACTCTACCAGTGTTCGGTAAACGTTTGCTTGAGTCACGTTGCGGAAACGATCTTTTTTTATCCGATCGCACCCTTTCGGAAAAGCGTATCGATTGTTTCTGGACCATCAATTTCAATTTCCAAACTTTTCCGATCCGTTAATGTGTTTGGGTTTGGAACATGGAACCTAATAGTTGCATGCATAACAAAGTTATGTCTGGGCCCGCATCGATGCACCGATGGTGGATTGGGTGATCGAGGGGCCCGTGAGTGCAGCGAAATAGATGACAGCGGTTCAAACATTTCCGTGTGTCGCAGATGGGTGCTCTTCGGTAGCGTACTGAAATTACTTTCTCCCGTTAATTATTAGTTTCGATCGTTTGTGCCATTTTGTAGCAGCGTGTATGTTGATTTCAACGTGGCAAGGTACAGAAAAGGTAGAAATAATCTTCTTCCACGGTTGCGGTGAATGGTGGCAATTTTTGTAAAAGTTAACGAATTATCTTTCACGCTTAATTTTACATCGATGGTTTATGTTTTTCGCCGTTCGTCACGAGATGATTCAATTAGCTCACCCCAGTCGCCAGTTTCCCTTAAATTACATAGCCGAATGTTACGTAAACGCAGCCTATCATGTGTTGGCATTGGCGGGGTGATTCAAATGAATGCCCAACAAACGAACCCCATTCCGCTTCAACACTAATCAATCGACACGTGCTTTCGAGTTTAATATTTTCATTTAACACGCGGACGGATGCTCTCTACAGTCTAGCGCTCTAACCACCAGGTCAATTCCGAACTATGTCCTTATCGCATACAGGGCAAGCAATTGGTGAGGTGTTGGTCGACGTTTAACATAATTGAGGGCAATTTTCGGCCGACGCATCTACATCGGTGGTCGATGGTGAATGTTGCTATGACGCGTCACTGCTGGAGAAGCTTGGCAGCTATCCATTTGGCTGCTGCTGTTACATGAATGTTTTCTGAGCATCGTTTTTTTTTCTGACGTTGTAAATAGTACCTTCGGGTGATGCTTTTATGCAAGCAGGATGGCGAGAACGATGAAGATGTGACGGAGTAATGATGATGGTGTGGTAATAATGTTGATTTCGTTCAAAATGACACAGTTTCTGGTTCGTAATGCATGGAACGAGCAGATATTGTGAGTATCAAGAGAACGCAGAAACAGACATCTTATTGGAAATAATAGAGAATGTTTATATATTCCTATACAATAGTCGTATATTTAACAACAAAACATCACTGCATTGTTGGTACAGGATCCCAAATATGGCACCAATATATTTATGCAATTCGGCAATGTCGTTTATATGATAATTAGAATCACAACAAAGTGCATACAACGCCCTAACAACGTGAGTTGTCCATGCTTGTTATTGTCAATATTGGTAGCGCGAAGTGCAAACAAGCGAACCATCATTGCGGACGTAATTGGGGAAGGTCGTTTGGGGTGATTCATATGTCAGAAGACCACATCAACTCGACCGTACGATCGACCCCCGTGTTGCTTCAGCACAAAAAATTAATTCACAATGTACATAATTTGTCCATTGTGGATGACTACACCTGAACGACGATTGTAGTGTGATAATGATTTAAACACTCTTTTTTGTTGTTGCTATTGTTGCGTCGATCGCTTGCATTAGCTCACGTATTCACCTGTACACGCTGTACCTGACGCTACGCGGGGTTCGTCGCTTGCAGTTTTTTTTGTTCTCTCAAGATTACGTCTTCGCGTGAAAGTCTTCGCTTTCGAGTGGGACAAATTGTGCGCGAAAAGGAGGGAATTGATGATCATCATTTCGATCGGGGTGGGGTATTGTTTGACGGCGGCGTACCTTACCAAACTGGCCAATGCAAATGCACCGAAACAAGGCCGACAGGTCAGGTCACACAGCCATCGATCGGGCCGGTTGGTGGTGTTCCGTGCGCATGAGGGCTGTTTCGGAAAATTGCGCACGTATGCCGTCAACGAGCATGAGACATGCATGAAAGTGCGGTTCGAACATTCGGGTAAGGTCAGCGGCAATGCCACCGGGCATGTGGGACCTGTTTGGTCGGGAAAGAACCGAAACAATCAATGTGGAAGTGGCCGGACAACTGGTAGGGCTTGTCTGTAAAATGTGTGTAGATGAAATCATCACATTTGAATAAATGTGAACATAAAGTTGTTGTTGGGGACATTTTTGGAGGTGAGCAGGATACTATCGACCATGTCCATGTAGTTCAATTTGGGGAGCTTAGTGGACAAGAAAACTAGATTTGCATGTTCGAAAACCATATCACTATGTGTCAAGGTAAGCGATACAACGAGAGTACGAGATCTTCTTCTAAAGCAAACAAACGATTATGAATATGGGATAATGTTAAAACCAGCATTTTGCATACAATGGGGTGATTAGGGTGTGCAAAAATTGGTTAAAAATATGAGCAAACCGATAATTATTGAACCTTTTTAGCACGCAAAAAAAAGTTAGAGTTACATAATTTACATATGCAGTCATAAAAATTCGTTTAAATTTTCAAAAATGAGGACAAGCCGAGACGCCACCTGGTTGACGCAACAGCCAATAAACAACAAAAAAGCTTCATCATAACACTAAGCGCAACACAACATCCGCCATCCATACCGATCCGACCGCGATTGAGCTGAGATTCTTCCAGTGGAGATGGGTGTTGAATTGATGGTAATGGGGAACCAAATTATGGGACAGCTATGTATGGCCACAAGAAGCGAAACCAAGTACGGATGCGCTTTATGTGTGTGTTTTTACACCCATACTCGTAAAATTCAATCAATATTCCAGGTCTGCGGTTTCGAATAGGATCATCGATTTGTGATTTATTTGATTGGCGAATCAGAAGTGAAAGTTTTGCGATGTTGTGGTTGGCAAAACCGAAACAACGACACATTTTACAAACCCATTAATCCCGATGTGGTAACTGATCATATTTTTCGTTAACCTTTTTCGAAAACGATCCTCAGTACAATGATCAGATGAAGATGAAGCAGTTTACTGGAACAGGCGCATAAATCAAAGAATTTTATTACCAATCGAAAAAAGGGAGGAAAAATTGTGAGCAATCTCTTGCGCCAAGGAAACCAAGGGTGGACAACAGGTTTGCGAAGGTGACAAGTAGCGTGTTATTTATTGTCGCTACATTCTTTGCACGGTGTAGCAAAGTGCAAAGTGAGTAAGGGATGCACCTCGTGCAGCAATTAAGCTTACAAATGTAAGCAACTTAGCGGGTACAGATTGGAAGCACCACCGATTGAGATCTTCGCCGGGAGATAAATAATTAGACGGAACGAAAAAGATAGGTAGCGATTAAGGGTGCAAAAAGCGATGTGGAAAATTCTTCCTTTTTTCCATGCAATCGGCTGGATGGTGGGGATGGTGAGGAAGCAAGTACTTCTGCGAATTCTACAGTACAACAACATCGATCTTTAGCCGACGTGGGCGCTTTGCGGTACGAAATTCAATACGCGATAAAACAAAACACACCCGCTTGCCGAAGATGCATCGTGTGATGCATTTGGTACCGTCAGTCGGCAAATCGGAGACGAATCGGCATCGGCACCAACACCCGGGCGCACGGAGCGGTTGGTAATGTAAATTGTTTAATTGTACTTAATTAAATTGTTCGCTCCCCGGTGTGAGTGAGCTTCCCCCATCGTAGAACGATCTTCCTTCCAATGGGTTCGTCCTGCTTGCCGAATGACGGTGCGCTTATCTGCGATCTAAGCTACCAAAAGGCCGATGGCCCCAAGTCGCGCCTAGACGAAGGGAATGGGCAATAGCGATGTGCGATAAATTAGTACCAGTTTCACGTTGTGCGAAAGCGATCCACTGTTCGCGACACAATAAAAACATACCACACATTCTGTCGATGGCAAAGTAGTAGACACCAGTGAAACGAGTGCGGGAGGTTGTATTTTTATCGCTGGTTTAAAAATATCCCCAATAGCGAAGCCGGCAGCTCAGGGTATGGGAGCGGGAACCGCACACAAAGCGCTCTGCTGCACAAGAACGCGCGGGAGTGGATGATTTTTCACCATTTATCAGCAATTTTTCCGCACCTTTCCGCTGCAGGCTAATCCTTGCGCTGGTACACCAACAAAGCCTCATCATCTGCTGCCACGGTGGGTCGCAGCATTGTCGATTGATTCTTTTTAAAGAGCTCCCCTCGTGTTCGGTTGTATGCACACGGTAGAAAGACGAGCCCTTGGACGGATCGAACGGATCGATTGGTGCCATGTAGCAAACCTTTGAAGTGGGATTTACAATAGACATTAAAAATTTCTACACGAGAACAAAACACTCCCGGTTGAATGCCTTTCCGAGGACTGAGGAACACGTCCGTGGTCCTTGCGGTCGGGTAAAATCCCTCGGGAAGACTTCGATATTGACGTTCGGGGAAGGTAAAAAGAGTAGCAAACAGTTCGACCTTGCTGTTTTTATCGTGGCCCCTTTGAGAACTCGTACGGATGCATTCTGCAGAGTCTGATTGATCTGAATCCCCTGCGAGAATGCGTCAATCCGGCCGGGTGTCTGCTGGTGTGCGGTATTTTTGTGTTATTGAATGTAGCGGAGTGTGCTGGAGAAGCATCAAGAACGCAAATAATGGAAGTTCATTAAGAGCAGTTTATTCTCAAGATCGTGATGGATGTTGTGGACAAGATCAGGTCGTTGTGAAGAATGCTACTAAATTGTTGTAGTAAGATCGCGAAACACGTAGGTTAGAATTCTGGTATATTAGGGACATCGGGAAAACTTAACAAATTGCAATCGACACCTCGTGTCGCATTCGTGTGCATAAATTGACACATAAAACTGTGACTCAATTGAACACAATCTTCAAGATCTTTGTCCAATGTTCTGAAATTGATGATGGTACCTCGTATATGTACGGACAGATGACACGGATGCCTTTTACTGATCGGTTAGTCAATGAGGTTGGTAATTTCGCTGCATTAAATCTATTCCTTTTCGGGATCTCAAGAGGGCAGCGGGGTAATGTACCAGACTACTGTGAGGAGTAAAGCAGGTGTCGGGATTTCCTTGACACCAGACGTTAAGAAGTTACTTGCGATATATAATCTCGATCTCTTCAGAATTGTTGGAGCTTTTAGAGGAGTACTTCGATACTTCGATCAGCTTCCAGTGCGGTTGGTATTAATGCCGAGAAATCGATCAATACCGACTGCATCAAGTACCATCGGTGCAATCAATCTCGTGTGATGAAGCGTTTCATTTGCACACATTGATGGAGAGTCTCTTGGTGAAGAGGTTTAAAGTCAAAATGGCACAACTTTTATTCACTATGCACGACGATCAATTCAATGGCATTTTTTTCCTTGAAGAGGTTCCGTTTCGTCTTCTTTGTTGTTTTTTTTATGTAATAGTTTTTATTTTATTGCGATTATACATGAAGTTTTAAATTCTTGTGCCGATAATTGCTTTAGGTGGAAGAGTAATGATCGCATTACTCGATTGGGTGCAATCACTTACTACATGACAGCCTGCAATGAATTTAATTAAAGACTATCAAACTATCAATGCAATTATCTTGAAGGAAGGCGTTTATGATACGCATTTTAAGTGCTAAATACCTGGCAAATGCATCTCGTCGTCTCATCTTGCCTGTTGATTTGCAAGAGCACTGCTGATGCACGAAACAAAAGGTCTTATGCAGCTGGTATGATTCTGTTTTCCATTGCAAGCGTGCGTGCATCCATTCCAAATCGTTACTTGGACCCCCTGCAACGCGAAATGGTTGCGAAAAAAAGTCCACCGATGTGCTGGACACTAGCCTAAACAAGAGAATTATAAAGATCAAACGGAAAATGAACTAAAGCGTGGTTACCCACGGTCGGCATTTCCATCCCGATCGACGATTTCCCTTTTTGGAGTGGAATTTATTCTGGGCGCTTTCACTCGACTGGTCAATATGATGCAACGGGTTTGTCGTTTGTTTCACGGAGTGTTGTTGGGTGCGCTACTTGCTTTTGAAGGCAAAAATGTTTCCCGCTGCGAAATGTAGACTGGCGAATGGGTATGTGCTCTTTTTTTTTTGTTTTACCAAGCTCACCACGGGTGCACCATGCGCCGTTTACATGCAATGCAATAGATTATCGTCCTGACGTGAGCAAATAGTGCGAACAAAGGTCTTTTATGCGGTACTCTCGCAGAATGAAATTGAAACTGTTGTTTTGGAAACTAGCAGAGCACACTTCATTATGAACGAATAGGATTAGCATAAAATTTCAACTACATAATGCCATTTAATTTTTGCATAAACATAAACGGACTTCATCGGGGCCAACATTTCCCCCTAGAAGGGATTATGTCAGTCCGTTCACAATGGAAAACACTTTCGATCGAAAAAATAATATCCCATCGAGTTCGCTACCACGACCCGCGGGTGTGGCGCACCAAATAAGCTTACGATAAATGACAGTCACCCTTAAAAGCTTCCTCAGGTTTTCCCGCGCTTCGGATTATATTTCGAGTGCGGCGGCTTCTTATGATCCGACACGCTCGATCTGGCACTCAATAACGTCTTGTGCATATAAGCACACATACGGCCACTCGAAAATAAACTTCTACCGCGGAAATTCCACCTAGGACCCACACGGGCACGCTTTTTAATCGTTTTGCCAACGTTGAGCTGGACCGGCGAAAGTGATTAATCATGCAAGCTAGCACACTTGGCGCTGCCAACCTGGAGCTGGGCAGCTGTTCCTGTTGGGAGATCGTACATCACACACAGGCGCGCCGTTCGAGTTTAAAAAGGCAAACAAGCAATAAAATAATAGTCGCCATCGTATATTACCGTGAAAATAAGGGGTTCGTTGCTTGCGGGTTGGTACCCACTTGGTACCGGACCGGGCTAGCGAAACAATGGTGGTCCGTATGGGGATTTAATTAATTTCATTTTGATTGAAGTCAAAGGTGAGAGGCGCCTTCGGGGCGCTCGAAAAGTCCCACGAGACAAAGTTATTGCCCTAAGGATATGTGGACGTGAGCGTACTTGAAGGATTTCGCTGTGGTTGAAGCTCAATTCCCGACTGACGTTAGTAAGGAGCTTGATGGAATTACAGCTTTACATTCTTTGTCATCCTAGCTCCATGGCTCAAGCATAAAGGCGATTTATTAGAGTTACGTTTAAAATTTGAAGTACTAAAAACCCTGCAGTGGGTTCGAGCTTCGAGTTACAAATATCATAACAATATTCTCCTGTGATCTTGGCTAAAACGAAGATCTTGAGCATGAGCATGGTTCCCTTCATGATTATATTGGAATGTTGAAAGGCTACTCTTTTGGAATTTTTTCTCCCTAAACACGATAAGGTTCTGCAGCAATGTGCGTATAAATTGCGTACCGTTTTGCACAACCGTCTCGTTGTGGAAGGCAAAAAAAAATTCCCTCTGTGACCATAAATTACCCAAGAAGAGCATTCGATATCACCCCAAGCTGACCCGTCGACATGTGCATAACCTATAAGGACTATTGGAGTAAAAATAGCTTTGCGAAGGTAAGAGACAGTTGCCGTTTTTTTTCCTTTTGGTAAGTCTTAGGTTATCGGGGGAGTAGAATCGCTCGGAATGTTTTCGTGGGGACCTGTTGCATGAAAACCCCTAGTTAGGAAGGGGGTTGAGAAATAATGACCATCATTCGTATCGGATGCCTTTGACAAAAGCTCATTGCGGATGTGGGATGTGCGGAAAGGAAGCAAATAGAAGGAAAAAAAATGAAGCGAACGAACTCCAAAGTGAGTCACAGTCCGTAGCAATGAAACATAAATTATCGACCCTAGCATAACTCACTACACTTCGATAGCGGAGTGGATAATTCAATATGTATGTACGTCCTGCATGGCTCCACTTCCTCGGTCAGTTCCACTGAAGACACCACCCGGCACGACACGCTCACGACCTTTGGAAAAGGTTCCGAACGTTACGTCCAAACTATAGACACGGCCCAGAAGCGAACGGTCAGTAGCGGGCCCTATCGATCGCCCTTATTCAAACCCCGTCCGGTGTCCTTTCTTGGCATGCAGCCTACGATGCATGGTACACGCGGCAACAACCCTGGTGGTAATGGAAGAAAGCCCTATGTCCCCTTCCCGTGGGTGTGTCAGGCGCCTTTTGCATGTTTATTGATCTTGTTGTTGGGTAGTCGATTTGGTCTTCCCTCTTCCTCCCCAGAGCTCTGATGAAGTTGGCACAAGTTTTATGTTTTTATTATTTTAAATAATTCGTTACAAGACGTCGGGTCGATGGGTCGTACTGTTCGACGAGTGTTTTTATTTTTTGCTTGAGGTTTCCGTTGCGCCAGACTAGTTGAACACGATACGAGCGTGCGAGCGTATGAATGTACTTATTCTTTCAGCCATGCTCCGATCGTAAGATTTTGTTGAAAATCAACAACGAACCACATCTAGAGCACGTGCCATTACCGATGTTTTGTAGGGTGTTGAGTTGCGGCTTTTGTAGATGAATGATATTTGATCCGTCACAAATAAAGAGAAATTGTTTTTGTTGTTGAATAATGAGAGTGTTATTTATATTATTTACTAAAAAAACATTTCAATTCAGCTAGTGTAAGAAAAAATAAAGCCCACATTACACATTATTTTATAGTAAAATTAGCAAATAGTAGTTTTCTTACTTCATTATTTATCCACCATGTGGATTTCCTATACCATTCCATTGTTGTTCGCTTCAAAAGCCTGAGGGAATCGTTGGGTTTTATGGATTTTATGATTTTTACGATCCAGATCGCCTTCACCTTCGCTACCATGGTAGAATTAGAACAAATAGACATTATGCTGTTGCTCCCGCAAGACTTGCCAATGCTTGCGGTGAGCTTTCTTGAAATCCTTAGCGAATCGCGCATACCCCTCGAGCGTAGTTCCTTGTCTCGTTGGCGGTCATGGTCCACAGTCAATCACTTGTGGATCACGAACTGATCTGACGGTACTCCAGACATGCGGCCCACGTTCGGCTAACGTGACGAATTGCCGGCCCGTGGTTGGTTGTATGATTTTGAGTCAACGCCTTCTCGAAACCGGCAGCCATCAAGATATCCTGATGGACCATCCTGATGGACCGCCGGTAGTATCCTGCTGACGTAGGTGTATGTTCGCATGCCGCGTCATGCAAACCAGTAAGGTGTGTGCGCCAAAGTGCTAGAACCAGGGTATCAGGAATCAATCTACCCGTCGTGCACACGAACGGACCACGGACGGTTTGTCTCTCCGTAGGCCGTACCGTGAAAATCGTGACGCACAAGGGTATGGCCGTCTGCGTCAGTTAACCTGATACCCCAAGGGACACTCCAGAACGCGTAGAAGCCCTTGGAAGCAATTAGCTACGGGTTCGATAAACGAGTACGATTTGGTTCCTTTTTTGTGTTGTGCCGGGTTTAGGTGATGTTTGTAGCGTGTCAAGCGTGTTGAGCTCTGGTACACCCCCGAGCGCGATATGGGAGATATATGAAAAAAACAGTCAGTTTGTGTTACGTTTTGTGCTACCACGCATAGAACGTGGTGTGTGTTTATTGTGCATCGCTAGATCTTGGGCTTGGTTTCGGAAAAATGTGTACTTGTAGCTTCTCATCCTAGACATCTAGTGATCGTGCCAGCCAAAGAACATGTAGATCAACTCCAGAATTTGGCCGACGTCTACATCGAGCGCACGCAACTGGTCCGAAACGCGTAGTACGTCCGGATGCACCGCTACCTCGCGAAACCCATTGACTTGTGGTGTAGCTAGGTAATTTACTGTAGGCTTGGTTGGGTGAAACTATTAGGCGCTTACCGCTCGACTGACAGCAATCTGTACCAGCCCAAGCATGGTCGCAATATGAGTCAGTTTGCTGCGGATCCTGACCCCAAGTTGCTCCATCGAATCCTGAACAATATATCAACTGAACAGCTTCTGGGACAGATATGATAAAATGATTATAGATAACACTCATCTGGTCCATGCTGATATAAAGTAGCAGCTCATAAAGTACAAAGGAAGTTCACAACTGCAATTTGGGCCCAAACATGATAACAAAGTCGTTATCCTCTAAATAAAATAAATAACTTAATAAGAAATTAAATAAGTCATATATTTATATGGGCTTTTTCAGTTTCCAAGATTATTCGTTTTCCTGCAGTTTTGTTGTCTAAAATCAACCCACGTGTTTATTTTCACTGCTCCGTAATTCAATTGCAATGGAGCAATCTAATCGATAATTTATTACCATTTGCCCGCATATAAGTTATGGACAGGAATAGTGCGCTACTAAATTTGTACCGAGGACTACTTTACCTGCGGGTAGAGTCAACCACAGTCGAACGTTTGACATCTCTCGAGAGATTGAATCGAGAAATCAATTATTGTACCTTATGGTCAAAATGGAAGGACGTGAAATGCTGGCCATATTGTGTTTGTGTGACCTGATCGTATTGTGTTTCCGTAATTGAGAAACTGCGAGCCGCCAGCGAGGGGATTTCGTTGCGCTTGGCATTCTGTCATGTTCGTACCGAATTCTTGCTGACAATTTAAGACTGTCAGTGCCGAACGGTGACTTGTGACGCATGATTCATAAATTGTGGCTGGTCAATGTCGGGGGAATATGGACGCTGCGGATCTGGAACTGTAACGAACGTACGCCGACAGAGGTTAGCGTAATGGACATTGGAAAATAGGGTGGTCCATGGTGACGTGTGAGTCACGACTTGACCACCTATGTCAAGATCGTTGGTACCGTCTGAAGAATATCACTTCCGCCCGTCATGTTCTTTCATGGTGAATTATGCAAAACACGGAAGATATGGGTTGCATAGTTTTATGTAAAATGGTATTATAATTTAATAAATAAACTGAATGTACTGTATAATCCCGTTCTGGAGGTTTTGTGACACACGTTGCAGTACAACCGTTAGCTGCATTATTTTCCCCAATATGAAAAAATCTGTTCAACGGTACCCATCCCATCAATCCAACTCCGTCTTCCTTTATCCAGTTAAATAATCCCTCGCTTTTGTTATCTACTAACGGTATGGAATGCATTCTTGTCAGGTCTCCAGCCGCAGAATTGACAGCATATGTACCATCATCTTTACAATCGGCTTCTACTGTCGCTAATGGTAAAATGAGGGCAATAAAAAATGGTTCTAATGATGGCTAATTGCAATCGGTTGAATACACTGGACAGGGCCGAAGGTGTGCCGAGGCTGATAACCGTTTAATGGTGGATCGATAGCAAATTGACCAGTTGGCAGGTCTGCATCGATCGTTTTGCAACATTGTGGCACTGCAGTTGGATCACTGCCGAGACGAGTAAGTTTATTGATTTACGAGCAAATTCACAGTTGCGCTTGCTTGATGGGTGTGAAACATGGCAACCTGACCGTAAAAAGGATGCTTATTTTGTAGTGCTTCTGAATCTTTTCCATAAATCCATAAAACAATCGAAAATGTAAAGCTGCACTTGGAAATTTTACTGTGTTTTGAAGCGATGTATACATTGCCTACATTTAGGCGTATAGAATAGTGAACATCGTTGCCAAAAATGGATTTTGGTCTGAACAAAGAAACAACCCAATTGGAACTGGATCGGATTACTCATATAATGTTTGTGTGCTTTTGCTTCGTCATCCGCTCTAAATAATTTTAAATGCATGAAGCAAATTAATCACGACCGCAACAAAAATTAGCCACATTTGTCAACCACCGTAAACTGCAATCGTAACAGCTGCACCAAATTCATGCAAATTGTACACATCGATCAGCATCTGAACTGCAGCAGGATGTTTTACCCTCTAGATATGGAATCACATGCAGGAATGGTGTCATTTGTTAAACTCCTACGTCGGTAATCTGTGCGATCGGTTGCCGTCCGTTTGGCTGGCAGCAAAACACTCGTACCCCTGTAGCACTCGAACGTTTTGAGTTGAGGGAAATAAATAATGGCGAACCATTTTTTTGGACATTTTATCGCTTCCTGAACTGCCGCTTAATTGATTCCCGTACGCCATGTGGTTCTGTTTCATGCTGGAGGCTTGAAAAGATTTTTCATTATTTTTTTTATACTACCAAAGCTCTCGAATGCGCTGATATTCCCCTTTCACAATAGTATAATGTGTATCGCACGGTCCAAACAAAAATGCATCGTTCGGGCGTATAAGCAAATTAAAATTCGATTTTTCAAGCGCAGCACGCCCAACATCGCCCGGTACATGATGATCGTGTATTCTCCCGGGTTTAGGCATCGTTGGCGAGCGTATAAATCAGCACACAGTATACCATTGAACTCGATCTTTCGGAGCTGGCACCGTTTTTTTTGGCGTGTGTGCACAATCCTAACGCGGGCGAATAAACTCCAGCACGAGCCTATCCGGCATCATGCAGTGCAGCGAGCCCTTTTATGCTGCTCATCGATCGTCCAATAAATTGTGTGTGCTTTTCGACAGTTTTACGTGATTAAAATTGGTTTTGGAGTTGGATGGAACGAAGAAGAAGGGTTTAGCTTTATGCGTTTGTTGGATGCTGCTGGTCCTTGTAGGATTAACCACCATGAGGGGATTTGTCGCTCGTTAGTGAGAGAAAAAAAACTGGGGAGGTCTCTTTATTTTGTGAACGTTTGGACGATTTGCTCGATTCCTGTGGTCGTCTGTGCAAAGCAATGGAGGGATGCGCAGTCCCGAAAGGGAAAGTTCGCAATACGAACGATTTTTACGCTCGGTTTTGGGTGGCACTCGTATATTACGTCAAATTAAGTTGCTCAAAGCAACTGCAAAGGAAGTAATCGATAAATAAAATTGCTTTGAAAGAGCGCCTTTGAATGCGTTTGGCATATTATAAACTAAAGTATTTACTTTTTATTAACTGCAGGCACGAAAATAAGTCACAAATTATCTCTTAAGCTGTGCGCAATAATAATGTTAGGTATTAAATTTGGCTTGTTCACATTATATGCCATATGTTTGTATGCTTAAGTAGACTTCAATAGTGTGATAGTAATTTATTCTGACATCCTTATGTTAAACTATTATATTGTCTTGTTCATCCCTAGTTAAGGCTTAGTTGGAAAGTTGCATCAATGAGATAATGTTCTCGGAAGATCGTAACGATAGTGGAATGAGGATGACCATTGAAACAAGGTCAATTTTGGATAATGGGAGACACTTATATACGATACGATTTTACTGCACCTGAAGTCTTATCGCAATTTCTGCAAAAGAGCGAACCGATCCGAGCAAATAAATAAGGTTCTCGAATACCGTTCAATAAATGTGTCAACGAGTACTACCTTATCATGTTACGCTTACAGGAGTTACGACTTAGATATCGTAATCCCACAATCTTAAACTTTCTTGTTTGGTCTATTTTTGAAATCGACATCTAGCAACGATAAGCACCAAATTGCCTACCGGAAACACTTTTACTCTGTAATCACAAAGTCAAAGGTTGCATAAGGTAAGGCTTTATCATAATGCGTTACTGATAATGAATTGTATCATGCATTATGATATCACGAATGAGAAGAGAAGA
Organism: Anopheles marshallii; assembly: GCF_943734725.1. NCBI lineage: Eukaryota > Metazoa > Arthropoda > Insecta > Diptera > Culicidae > Anopheles > Anopheles marshallii. The sequence continues at coordinate 81,765,275 of NC_071327.1, forward strand.
ATTTAGAAGAATAACACATTAGATTCGATTCGAAAACGGTGTGATTATTTTACTGATATAAAAGCGTGTATCAAGCTGAAGAACAGTCATTAACATCACGTTATTCTGTTACAGTTTTTTAGATCGATACAAACCTTTGCTAACGTTTGTTTCTATTGTCGCTTGGCATATAACATAGAAATGTACAAACATGTTGACCGAACAGTTGCTTTGAGCTTTGTAACCATTGCTCTTCTTGCTGGTGTAAACCTTACATTTGGTATCCAATTTCGTTCCTGTTCCAATGGTGCAGCTCAACCAGCGATCGTGCATATTGAAGGATGTCCTCAGATGCCATGTGATATCAAACGAGGCGGTAACTCTACAATGACGATGGTTTATCTAGCACGTAAGTTTATGCTGTATAGCGATGATATAGAAGATAATACAAGTACATTTTTTTACTGTGCAGCGTTTGATGCTCAGAGTCTTAGGTATGAACGGTTTGCTACTACTCTAGGTATCACCACACCGGCTATACCTTTGGACCCTCAACGTGAAAATGGTTGTAACTGGTTAACTGGAGTTTCTTGTCCGATTCGGCAGGGGGATCTGGTTATAAGTACGCATGTGTCGAGACCGTTGCCAATCTATCCATTGGTGTCAGCTGCTATTGAGTTCAATATATTAGACGAACAAAATCGCGTGTTGGTTTGTTTTGAATACGACATTCAAATAATACAAGCCAAATAGCTAATACAAGTGACTGTAGAAAATGCAATGCGGTGAATAAATGTAAAGCAAAATATGTCGAATATTCAAATCAAGTTTATGAGTCAATAACCCTGAAAATCTTACTAAAGGCATTGCAACTCGAAGGATGTGTTCAGATTCATTCAAAATTCATTTCTCCAAACTATCGTGCTGAACGTGCTTTGAGTATGACTTAAACGTAGTGGTTGTTAAATAACACGCGATGTAAGCAGTGCCAATGCTACATTAATACGCCATGTTTTACAATGCAGTTGAAATATTTTCTACGTCGTGTGCTCGAATTGCACGATGCAGCCTGCACGAAATAGCATACATTTAGGCGCCGATGATGATTGTTCGCCTTCGTGCGTGATGCGAAAGTCTGAAAAAGTGAACGTCGTGTTTTACCCGTGAGTGTGGTGAGTTTATCGCACCGTACCCCTTTAGGCACGCTTGCTTTTCACAGTGAACCGCGTGTGGTGAGTTTTTTGAAGCGGTCACTGTGATACCATATGGTGAGGCTTATACTACTCCTCACACGTGTTCCTCGTCGGCAAGATGCGGTTTTAGTGAGTATAATCAGCATGGTTTTCACCACGGGATACCTTTGCACATGTCCTTGACGGTTGGTCCGCGATCGAAGAAGTGCGGAGGAATGTGCGATCTCATCGTGTCAACGATCGCATCGGATGCGAATGCACATGCGTGCGGCGTGGAACCCAGGCAAGCGAACCAAAAGGTACGCTACGTTGTCTTTTCTTTCGTGTCGCTTCGACGCCGCTGGACATCGATATCGAGGTAGTCGTAATTTATTAATTTCTAATTAAAATGTTGTTTTGATTACTGTTGTGCAGAAGTGCGAGAAAACGAAACAGAGCGCAAATGCAGAGAAAACAAGAATCCAAGCGAAGCACGCTTACCGGGTAGAGACGATGATAAAGGTTCTGCTTAGGGTGTTTTGCTTCTTTATTTTGTGTCTGGATCACGCCTCTTCGATCAGAGCAGCAGCAGCTACCAATCATCAGCAAATCGCAAAAGACGAACAGTGGTTTCCGACAAATCGATCGCGGATCTGTCTCCCTAACGATTCTTCGTTGGTGGGGATATTGGTGTGTTTGTGTGTGTGTGTGTGTGTGTGTGCTGGTGCAGTAAAAAAAAACTCTAGTTTGTTGAAATACGATACTGCATGATAAAAGGGAGTTTTTTTCTCTTCAATTCCTTTGCTCGGTGTCGATCGTACCGTCCCTTGCTATTGCTTTCCGATTGATAGAAATTTATGAAGGTGCAGGAATACCTGCAATCGTTTTGAGTGCGTATGATCCTAAGAACCAATGCAATGGTTTATTGAAATGCAAAACAACCGTCTGGACAGGGAATTTATTACCGACGAAAAGAACAGGGAAAAATGTTGGGGGTGAACGATGTAGACATCCGTCGCGGCAATTACCCATCGCGTACAAAGTAGCAATTGTGTATTCAGATGGATTTGAGGCAATGGAAGAAAAACGTGAGGAATCCGAGGTGTACAGATTTTAGGTGCTTTGAAAACACTTTCAATTGAACGATTTATCATGCGTTACGTTTTGTATTGACAGTTGAATTTAAGGAATTTCAAACAGTGACAGATCCTCTGAAGTGCTTCGAACCTTCCGACTTATCAGTAAGGCGTGTGCATTTTTCAATGGAATAAGAATCTTGGATGAGTATCCTTATACAGAAATCCGCACGTACCCGACAGCAAACCAATTAGGACTATCAGGTAGTGTTGACCGCTGCAGGGCTACATTAGACTTGACCAGCGAAGAGTAAGCGACGAACCCTTAGGTTGAACTTTATCATGAAGAAATAAACCCAATTGAGGTTGGAAAATCTGTAGCTATGAATAAAGATTAGCATTTCCATTTCGTATTTAATCGCTTGGGACTAGCTACTACACACTCGCCGTACCACAGCCTTGCAATAGGTGAGTCTGTAAATGATTCTTGCAAAATACCTGAAGAAGAATAAAACCGACACGACCGAGCGACATTGGAAGCTTTACAGAATTTACAGCTTCATTGTAAATAAAGCGAGTAGTCGAAGCTTACCACTGGGCAGAAGGAACTCGCTCCGAAGGACCGAAGAAACTTTCTACCAAACAGCCCCGGCCGAGTGTTTCAATCGTATGTCGCGTCCGTGTCTTAATCGATGTATACGAATTGTTGCGCTTTATGTGCGGCGCAAAAGAGTTATTAACATTCTTGCCTTATTCGTCTCTCGAAAAAAAAAAACTGCAACTGTAGCAATGGCCATGGTTGTTGCTACTAAAAATGGGATGCGTTTTTCGAGCGATGGAGTGTGTTTGCATTTCGTGCGTACGTTCGTTTTCCCGTGATGTTGTTGGGGTTTTTTTTCTTCTCTCGCTTCTCAGTACGATCAGTCTATGATGTTTCGCTATTGTATTACAACATAAATAACATCCGATACGATTCCGAGTAGTGGGACTTCTTTGCTCTCGATGCCGGTTGCATCGAACGGACGATCAATATTTATGATACTACGAAAGGTATTGGAAGTGGAGGAAGCGAGATACCTTGTCGTGCAATCGTGGCGTTCATTCTTAATACAATGAGTCGCCTAGGTAAATGAAATGGAAAGACGTAACTAGTTGTAAAGAAGGTTTTTTTTACCCTCGTAAAGAGCACCAGCGAGTGGGTAATGGAAATTAAGTTTATGCAAAAGCAGGAATCAATTAAAGTCCTTTATTTATTGGGCATAGTTTATTTATTTGGCGCACCGTAAGTTTCTATTTCCATGCGATTGGTTTTAGGTGCGTAACGAAGGGGTGGAGCTTTTGCACAAAATGTATGCTTTTACCCACTTCAGCTAGTTAATGAAATGGAAGCCTCCTATAAATTGGACTGTCGCGGAGCAATTGTTTCATGTTTTGAACATGTTACGCTTAGTCAACAGCCTTCCGAAGGTTAATATTTCTCAACTGAATTCCCAAACTCCTAAATCCCGACCTTGAAGTACTCCCACCGTTTGAAAGTGCGCTAAAGATTTCTTTTCGTGTGCATAAGAAACCGCCACGTCTAAAATGGGGAAGCCATCGTACCGTGTAAAAACGCAAAACTCAACCGACCGCATAGACGACGAACCCGAACGGTTAGGTGCATAGACGAGATGCTTCTGTTTGTGGCCAATTTTCAATGGTATCGCGAAATCATGCTGCTGATATCTGCAGCACAAAGCGTGTATCTGGCCACGGGACAGACATGCGAAGGAAAAGAAAAGAGTTTTTTGTAGCAAAGAAAATGGTAGTAACAAAGCACAATGAAGCACGGACCAACAAAAAAAAAACACTGTAATTTTACAAATAAGCAAAAAGTAAACGAAGAGGAAATGGAGATCGTCGGTATGGAAACTGACCTACAATAAAACATATTTGCTTGTCATAGCTTTGTTTTTCGATTTGGGAACGATGGGCTTTTTGAGAAGCTCAATAAATCATTTTCGCCTTTATCCACGACGTCACAATTGCTTGAGTTGCTTGAGTATGTAATGTAAGTTTTCTTTTGAAATTTGTCATTTGAGACAGTGCTTGAAAAAGCAACACAAAGCTTAAGTTCAGAATTATTTGAAAAATAGTTTGATAGTTATAAGCACGGCAATTAATCAGTCCGGAAGGAAATCAACTTATTGCGCTTCCTGTACGCTTTTAAAACCATCGGTTATGAACAATCGCGTTAACAGCTCGTTCGTCAATAAAACAAAAAACAAAAAACGCCTGTACAAAACAACCAGACGTTATGATTGAGTGAATACTGGGCCCAATGGATTGAGCTGAAACGAAACGAACCAGAAAACAAAACAGTCGGAACGACCTTTAGGACCGAATTCCAGCTGCACAATCATGCCGAAAACAATTCCACCGCTGGGTTCGCACAGTGTGCGCTAGTACGAACCAGTAGTGGGCCTCCCGCGTGAAGGTGTTGTTGCATCAGCGATTATTAGAGTTGGTGGCTTATGTCGTTTGATTGAATTAGCTTCGATTAAGCGGGGTCATTTATTTGGGAGTGATGTTATAATTTCTCGCGCCTTGCTTCTTTTACAGTCCAGAAATCCCTTCAAAGAGAGTGTTGCGTTCGTGTTTTATTTTCGTCTAAAAGTATTACCAGATCGCTCAGGTCATTGCAGCAAGCGCTTGTTAGGTTAAGTGCGCGCACTTAAACAACCGATCACCTGTTTTTAAGGTGCTTGCGTTACGAACAATTACTCACATTGTACGATTGTTTGTATGCTCCGTTTCTTAGTAGATGATTTATTTTGATTCGATCGACCCCTTTTCCATTAACAAATACTCATACATAGTTACCTTGCAGTGTAGCCAAGTCTCCACCTTCGAAACGTTGCAGTCTTTCAGTTGCATACGATATCCATCGTCGTTCCACCAGCCGGTCGTGTGTGGAATTAGCCATGTTAATTTTGGGTGGGGTGCTAATTGATCTTCAGGCCACCCTCGCCGGTGCTACCCTACCCTCTTCGATAGTGGATCCTGCAACCGGTATACTCTTTGCCAACGCTAAACACGTAACGGTTGTTAAGCAAACGAAAAGACGAACAGCCGAGTAAACAGAGCTATGCGCATTCGGTGAGCGTGGGGCATGCGCGCTTATGTTGCAGCCGATATGTATATGTTGCACATTCGGAAAAATATTATTGTTTTAGTAGGGCTAAGCCTGGCAGCAGCAGCAACAGCACCAACCGCGTACAAATCGGGGGTAAGGCCTGGGTGAGCCAATCTAAATCCGCTCTGGTGTTTCGGTTCGGTTTATTGATCTTGAGACGATCCCAAGCTCTCAATTTATAAACGAAAGCTTGTGGTGTGTTGGCGTGTTCCACAATTTCCTGCTGCTTTTGGTTGGATAGGGTTTTTGGGGGAACTTTTTTTTCGATCGATAGGTTGGTGCCAAAGCACGTGCCATTTGTCTCTGTGTGTGTGCGTGTGATGGCTGGGTGTGGAAGGGTGGGCAGGATGGAAACGGGTGCGTGAAGGTCTCAAAATCAGGGCACAGGTTGAGGATTGAGCTAGGAATGGAAGCTTACTGGGAGGTTTGAGTGCTTGAAAGTAGCCAAGGTTATGGGTTTTTGGTTCGATAATCGGTGGGTTGATGTCATAGTAGTACGTGTGGTTGGCTTAGATTGGATAGAGAGGGAGCTTTTCGAGCTGCATGAAATGGCGACTTCCGATAGGCGAGGAGTTTTAAACAGCAAACGAAATAATTATTAAACGACCAAAGTATAGACTAACGGCTAGAAGGAATTTTAAGTATTTCCGAGAGGGTATTTCCTAAAGGTAGTCCATGTCCATTTTTGAAGGTACATATTCATAATTGCGTTGGGAAACTTAGCAAAAGTTGTGGAAATCATGTATTTAAAAAAAGCCTATTGTTAAAGCGCACGCTTTAGTAGCAAAATATGATCGATAATAGATAACGAAACAATTAAACAAAAGGGCTTTATCCTGTGATGACATTCGTGCAAAATAATTCCACTGGCCATAAATCACTTGAAAACCATCGTCAGAATGCATTCAGGATTCCTTTTGTGAGTCTTTAAGCTCATAAAATACTTTATTGTAGAGTGTCCTTTAAAACGGAATAATATTTATCGGCCCGTTCCAATCAATGCTAGTATTTCAATTGCCACCGCGCGATGATGATGAGGATGATGGATCCATAAACCGCTTTGCACCTGAAACTGTTATTGGCCTTATTTAGCGCGGCTGTACCGCTTCCTCGATCGAAAGCTTCCTAGTGCTTCCTTCCTTTTATCTAAAAGCTTCACAACAATTTAACGCAACGTGGTAAAAATCGATGTCCATGGCCGTGTGTTTGTGCGTGATCGCGCAGATTTAAAGCGGATTATTAAAAAGCATCCCCAAAGCACCGCTGAAACAGCGGTGGTATGACAATAATTTATACGTCCCAAATCGTAAACCTTCGCACCACTTGCGGTCGTCCAATTTCCACCCACAGTTCCTGTGGAATTTTTCCGAATGCTTTTTTTTTTGGAGCTGGCTTCTGCAGAGGTTAGCACCGATTGTGGATCCAAGAGAGTGGTTTTATGCACTTCTCCATTTTTTTTTGTTCGTAAATGCCTATTTGATGACCCTCAAGACTGGCTACGTTTGGCACGTTTTAATGCTCCAATACGCCAACTGCCTGCAAGGTGCATTCGGTGTCGTCTTAAACGTCATCGTGCCATTGAAATGAAGCGTCGATTTACATTCCATCGTGAGACAAACTGGGGGCCGATGGTAAGATTTCGTAACGTCAAGAGATTTACTATCATTCCATTTTCATCCACCCGCTCGCTCAAGCCCTTCTTCACCTGAAGTTCAGGTGCGTGCACTAGTTGCAATCGAAGGACATCACGTCGCATGATGGTGCGAAGTAGCCGCGCTCGTATCCTTGACATGTGTGGGTGACGCACCATGCATCCTCATTTAGTAGTGAAATTGGTGGTACACAATTATTTCATCACCTACTGAACAGCGATTAATGGACCGCTAATAGCGCCATGTGTAGCAGTGGAATGCTTATTTTGGCATTTGCACCGAACAACCGAACTAACTAATGATGAGTTTGCGATGTAAAATTTAACATTTTTTCCTTTTGTTTTTTTCTGCTTTTACCCTTTTTCAGGTATGGATTGGAACGATTTTCAGCGCAGTCTGTCATTTGTTGCATCCAAGAGGAAAAAGAGGAAAGAACCGGATACATTTACGCCCTTGAATTCGGTTCATGCTATTAATAAGCCGGTGGCGAATGAATCAGATCGTGAGTAGTGATGATAATTCCAGTTCAAAATGCACGGACCGAACATTGCGAGCCATTTGTGAAGTTGTGGGGAAGTTAACCGAGCTACATAGTTTGGGAAATCCCTGCACTACCGTGTCAATGTCAGCGGTGTCACTAGCAGCCGGGGTCAATGCATCTTGACTGTGGCCTACTTTGGACCTACGGCGCTTCTTGGTGCTGAACAGCTGCAGCTTGAATTGATGAGTAAGTTTCTACTTACGTTACGTGAGCACGCTCGACGAAGATACGAGAGGAGATTGCGTCTGAGGTATGGAGGCGATGAGGTTCTTGGTGACAGAAATAGTAATTCGTGATAGTGGGATGAATCGTCTGGGAAACATTTGCATCGCCAATGCGCGATGCGAAGGACACTGACCATGGTCAATCGTTTTCGAGTAATTAGAGGTGTCCTTCGCTCGCGGTTATTCATAGATCGTAGATCCAGGATGTGAGTAGTTTTGGGAAACTTCATTCAACAACGGCTACAAGAAGGATGAGAAAATGTTGTGTGAAATGTAGTTTAAATGAATGCGACAATTGAATGCGGTGAGGTTGAAGCGTTTTGTTTGGGCCGAGCTCCAGGATGTTCCCAGTATTAGTTATCATTTAGTTTTAAAAAGACTTTAATTAGAATTTACATTAAATGGAATTTTAATTGCACTTTATAGGCGACCAGTCGAGCTTGCAACAGCTTGCCCTAGATATTTTATTCTGTTTTAGAAGACTAAAATATGCTTTAATTGGGTATATCTTTATTCTTTTATTTATTATCCAAGGTTGAAACAAAATAAAAACCTATTTTTGTGTACTTAAGCTGTATTTAGCAGCCCCCGAGAAAAGCTGAGAGCAATTTCTTCACGAAGTGAGAAAACTTGTAAGCTCTTCTCACCATCTCGAATGGTCGACAAAGAGCTTTTTAGTTGGCTTGAACCCGTTCTCTTTTGCTCGCTCTCTCTCACTCTCTCTCAATTTTGCAGGGTTCGTAACCGGGGAATAACATGGAATGACATACATGAGGATTTATAGCACGGTTTGAAATAAAAGAATATAATCTTACAGTTTCGTTAACTGATTATTGCGATAACATAAGTTGTCCACAACACACCATTTCTTTAGTTAATAACTTGCTTGATGCAAGACAGATCATATATGTTGTCAGTTTACTCAGATACTGTGTTTTGTTGTTTGTGTTTAATCTTAATAATCTAATGATTATTGCATCCTAGGTTTATCTCTACTACATAACCGGACTAACAGTCCTTGCTACCTATTAGATTTATCCTTCGATGTACCGAGAACCGAGACTCTTTAAAACGATCCAAATAACTATTTGTACTATTGCATTGAATTATAAGTGTTTATTTCTTATTAGTTGAAGTTAAGAAAATTTACTTACTTGCTCTTCGAAATACTTGATCGTGATTAAATCTTTGAACTCTAACCGGAAAACCCCTGCTTGAGCGATCCGCAAAGCTTGTTGGCGTCTCGCTTTTACCAACCACGGCAAAGAGCAAAGCTCACTTTCTTGACGTCTGGGTGAGACGTGAGACGGGCGGCGGAAGCAACAGCCCCTGCGGGGTGGCTTCTTAGGCGAACCGAACCGCTTAAGGTTGCGCAGCACGGGCCGCCCGATTGCGCGACTAGTTCACTCGCGAAAGCTATCGAAGGCGCACGCTCAGCCGGTGCACACGGTTTGCCGAACGCACAGTTTAACCACCACCACCACCGTTTGGGTGTGTTTGAAGTTGGCTTATTCGCTAGAGTTTCTCCTGTTCGCCGTTCGGGATATCTGTGCTGTGGAGTGCTGCTGCGAATTCGTTCCGTTCAATTTTCTTGCCAAAAAGGTCCTGCAGGACATCGTGAGGTGCATGTGAGTGAGAGTGTGTGCAAGCGTGGTAAATCCTCGATTCCGGTCCACCAGGAAAGCGGTAGAACCGCGTGCGGTGTTCCACAGCAGAAACGAATGTGAAAGTGTTTATGAATCGGTTGTAGCAGGAGTGCAGGTGCATGCTAGTCGTGTGCGGTGGATGCATCCATAGCAGCCGGGTACGAGGGAGAAAACAAGTGTGAAAAAAGGGTAGCAAGCAAGTGGAAAACCCGAATTGTAAATTGGTGGAGAAATATTGATGAAATAGGAGAAAAATTGTCACCGTGCGTGCGTGCGCTGAACCCGATGGTGAATTAGCAATTCGAAGCAAGTGAAATTCGCAATTTGAATATAGAGGCAAACAAAAAAAAAATCCGAAAAAAGTGATCGATTGACGGAAGGAAAGCACTTTTTTGAGAGAAGAAATCAAAGCTCCGTAAGCAAAGCGTAAAATTAATCGCTGGTCTTCACCACTAAGAGTGTAATCCACTTTTAATTCTGCATCATACAGGTGAGCTAATTTGGTGTTAAGCTCTTGATAAGTTAATGGTTACTATTTCTAATACGTGTTGCTTGAAATTCTGCAAGTGTTATATTAGTGTATTTTAACCATGTTTAAGCAACAAATTTAAAGCATCGAAAGCGCAACATTGTACAATCAAACATCAATCGTAGCAAAGCAAACAATCACGCTGCAGTTGCTAGCGATCGATAGTTATAAAGATAAAGAGTGAAAATGTAAGTGAAGTGAAACACGTTTCCCTGGCGGGCAGATCGTCTGCAGCAGGGGTTCGTTCGTAGACAAGTGGATGAGCACTACCAGTGAGCTGCAACTCGTACACTGACCATTACATACAAGCTCAACGGGGCGAGCAGAAAAAAAAACCCAACTGTTTCTATGTGTGTTCAAAAGGAAATAATAGACCCGTCTGGTGTAGGGGCCCAACGCATGTGTGAAGCAATGCTGCTTTGAGCAATGCGGAATGATTACTTCGCAACGAGGATCGTGTACTCGAAGAAAGCGAAAGACATGTACAGGCGCACAAACACTATCTGCGCGCGTGCGTCATCTAATCCGGTAGCCTGTGGAAAGAAATGAGCAAGATGGAGAAAGCACCGCACGTGTGTGTGCGTATGTGTGATGGAGTCGATAAGGAGTGAAAAGGGGGGAGCTGGGGTGAGGGGAAATGGTTCGCTAGATATGGTGTGGACCAGTAGTTTTCCGCCTATATTTTTCCTGAAGATGCTCAAAGCTCTCAATGCTGGGCTTCCGTTTGTCACGCGAGAAAATCTTCCAGGCTTCGACGCTTTTCAACGCTCACGCTTGCAAAACTTGCCGTAAGAAAAGCGGCAGCTTGGTTCGTGTGGTTACAATTGCTCTGAAAAGAAGAAAGACTTCAACGCTTCGCTGGCTAGAAACCCACTAGCTTTTTGGAAATGTGATGTGTTTGTTTACTGTACGACTGGAAAATTGTGTCCGTTTCAGTTGACATTGCATTTTTTTCTTAGTTTCACTTTACTAAAAACACTTTAATTGGTTTGCATGGGTGTATGACGAGATGGTTACCGTATCTCTTCAACTTTTTTATTTGAAGTTTGTAAATATATACAAAGCACGAGAAAGCTGTGGCCATCGTGGATATATTTTCGGCAACCGTAGTTGGTTAATTTTGTTGAGTGCGCTTTTGGTAGTGTTTTCATGTTATCATGTTTGGATTTTGGTTTAGACATGAGCGTGATGGCGCAAAACTTTCTAAAAAAAAGCACGAACTCCTGCATGGAAGGAAAAATCAAATAATGAGCCCCAAAACCCAACGGAACTGATCGTTTGTCGTTTTTTTTTTTTTCAACGGGCATTCCCCGAATCAATTGATTTTGGTCGATGGTTTCACCTACCGGAGGGTGTTTCCTATTAATTTTGCAGAGTGGCCGGTTTTTCTTTCGGGGTGTTGCCTCATTTGTCTTCAGTTTTGTGATGCTTTTCGTGTCCGAGCAGCGCACGTAACACAGCGATCATTTCTTTCTCACGCCTTCTATCGACCGCGCCTGTCGGTACGGCTTTCGGTTGTGAGGGAGAAATTGGGCACTCCCCACCGGAACTTGGAACGACCTTCGAAGTGCAGTTATTTTTTTCGTTCCTTTAGTTTGAGGAAGCACACAGGTGCAAACGAGTCAAGCACTTGAATCGCAGTTCAGTCTTCAACCTCGATCACCTTCGCGCGCAATGGAAGGTGGCTTTCGAGTGTGCCGCGAGTGTCGGGAAAAGAAATCCATTTACGTACGTAATTTGATGGTGATCGGGTGAAAAGCGTTCCGTATCGTTTTTCTGCTTCGCATCTGACGTAAGGCAAAAATGCTGCAGGATGGGGGAGAGTTAAGGTTACAAAATTCAGCTGCGCTTAAAATTCATTAGCTGAAAAGAAAAAGACAAAATCACAGCTAGGTATTTATGTGTGTGTGTGTGTTTTAAGGTTAGGAAAGATATGAACTTAATATTTGACCACTCTCGAATGCAAATCAATGCAAGGAGAAGGCGAAACATTGCCGAAAACGGTGACATAAAACTGGGATAAAGTGTTGCGAAAGCTGCAACGTGCGAACGTGCCACCTCGGGTTTGACATAGTTTTGTGACCGATAAATGGGCTGTGGAAAGTGCATTTTTCGACCCTGCTTCCGATTTTCGTTTTTGCCACCTGATGAAATGTGCGAATCCGAGTGAATTGTTGCAGCATCAACAGCGCGGCTCGATCACGCAACACAGCGTGAGAAGAACTGTCACAAACAGTGACAGTAGCGCGAGATGTGCAGCGAGTGGGTGACGGGTGCAGATAGAGGGAGGACGCGGTGTTATCATTTTGAATTTTGAGCAGTGTTTTACATTCATCTTCGTACTCGGTTGTACGTTGGTGGCGTTTTTTTTTTCTTTTTTGTATCCCGCCCGGCGGTTATGTATGACAATATTTAACAACTCACCATTAACAGGCCCAGTGCCGGTGTGTTTATGCTTTTCCCTTTTGCGGTGTATATGTGTTTGTGTTTTGTTTTTCACTCTCAGTTTCACTTTTTGATGTGTTTTTTCGGTGTCTGTTCGAGATGATTTAATCAAGCGTTGAAATTATGGATGGAAAAGCGTAAAAAAACACCTCGCAGTGCATAAACACAATGAAACTGAGGTGGGAATGCAAACGGACTGGATCGGGAAGGGAAAACTGGCGGAGGGAGTTGACAAGAAACAAAAAAAGATCAACTCGATCTGTAGCCTAGATTGTTCGTCACTGGGACGTTCGTTGCATTGAAAATGAGGTAAAAAATCAGCAAATCTGCAGAAGTAGCAGAATGCTGGAAGTTTGAAATGTTAAGCCACGTTGTTGTTTTTCGACCATACCGGTTCGGTGTCAACTGTTAATGGTTTTATTTAACTTTTCTCATCCACGCCAGCGTTCGTACACGAATGAAAGTGTTATGAAATAAGCCAAGCCAAGCCCTACCAGCTTGGGACGGTGCTGTCTTATGAAGAGTGAGATGACAAATGATCGGTGCACAATTATGCTAGGCATGGCGATGGATAATAGTTAAATCTTTGATAACATTTAGCTATGATGAAGTGGTGATACTATGAGACATTTCTATCTTATGTATAAAATGGTAATTAATCTGCTTCAAAAAGTTAGCCACATTTCGAGTTTTTTCTCCATGTTGAAGAAAAATTCGATTTAAACCATATTTTTATAATATTAGAAACGAGCCTAGTGCTTCAAGATTTTATGCTTCTTGTAATCGACTTACACGTGTGAAGATGTGCTGCGTGACATTTCATAACTTTTATCTCCATTTGAAAAGGGAGAAGAGTTTCCTACTGCCGAGTATTATTAGCTATGCAAACAACTCCCCTTCCGCATATCGTTCATAGCTTGACGGCAGGTATAGCGCTCGTGTAGCACATTGATATAATCTCCAGCCTAGCCCGAGCAGGTTTGACAAGTTTCGATTTTCGTATGTAATCTGCATAATAAAAGCACCCGCGTATCACACAATCTCATGCGAGAAGGGAATATCGACAGAAAGCTGTTTTTTCGGACAATACGTACCCGGTTTATCGGCATGGACCAACATCGAACAAAAGGCGAATCAATTCTGCATCTTATCGGTGTTCAACACATCCCTTCTAGATTTGGTACTTCTAGGTTTCTCTGTCCAGCACCGTGGAATGTGGTTTGATCGACGGATTTATACGTCCAGACATTGGAGTTGGAACTAAAGGGCTGGATTTATTTTCCTTGTGTGTACTTATAAAAGAGGTTTACCAAGCGTGACGAATGTTGGGGCGACAGACTGGGCGAATTTCTTGCGAGATCGCCCGTCTGGCTTTTAGTGGTTTGGGTGTTTTGTATTTTTTTGTTTTGCAAAATACCCAAGATACGGTTCAATCCTCCACCAGGTACCAGTTTTCGGTGTGCCGGTGTGATACACAGCATACACACCGACATATCGACCAGTTTGGTTGCGTCAAGGATATCCAGATTTTGTTTTGAGGTCTCATACTCAAGATCCAACGAAGGTTGGTGCACGGTGTGGCACGTAAAAGAGGAGGCATATATTAATCGAAACCGCCTCGGACACACAGGTGACGATTAAACCGAACTGGAAGGAAATGGTAGAACCGATCAGCCTTGCTATCTTTTACTTTGCGTCGGATCCGAAATCCCATTTCTGAGCTGAGCAGGGAGAATGTACATGAGCTGACAGATTTTGAGAAGTCTTAAGAAACTTAAGGTTTGGGTGAACGAAAAATCACCTTCCATGCTTCAGGTTAGCATGTGGTCGGATATATTGTTTCGGGTGATTGTTTATCATCAGACACAGGTTTGTGGTTCTATCGACGCTAATGTGGCATTGAAGTTGCCCGATACGGTCAGGATAGGTGGGGGTATTCGTGCAATATTTTCAACAGTGTGCCAAATATACCTGTCCTCTACACCTCTCAACGATCGGAACTTTCTTAATGGACGTGAATCCTTGCTGCTTTTTGCACGGAATGTTATGTTCGTTTTCTGCTCCGAAATGTCAGGAGATGACGGTAGATATATTGGCAGAGCTTTTCCAAAATTGTTTCTTCCTCTGCCCGTAGTTGTGTTGTTTGTTTTGTGAATCGGGATCAGTTGCCGAGTGCACTTTAGAGCGTTAGAATAAATAATGAGCTCCGGTGAAGCAAGAATTAAAAGAGATAAACAGTGAAACGAGCTGACGGTAAGCAAAACCTCAAGAATCGGAAAACGTGTGGTCAAACATACTGCTCGGTTTCGGATGTTTTTTTTTGTGCAAAATTTAACAGCAGATGTATCGCAAAAGGATTACGAACCACTGCACCCTAGTAGATGATTAGAAAATATTTGCAGATTTTTTTGTTAAAGGAACAAGGAAACCTTTTAAGTGAGAAGATGAACGAAAGATTTGAGCGATGAGCTGTGTGTGACATAAGCAACGAACCCCATTTTATTTGTTGAAGATTTAAATAAGAAAAGACTAGAGGACAATAAGACAGAGGGCGTCATGCTTATCGTTTATCTTTTGTTTTAAATGGAATCGTATTCGTTATTTGGCATTACTTATTCATCTTGTAATATAAAATATAAACTAGCAAAGGACAGTGATGGTAATATAAAGTTGTATTAAGGTTCAGTTAAATGACTCAAAGTGTTTGTTTGGATTGTTGGCATTTGAAATTTCCGTATGAGAAAAATGAATGTTTTCGTGAAGCAACTCACCTTTACCCACGATACCACATTCTTCTTCAAAATGGCACACCGAACATAACAAAACCAAACGTTTAAATGGTACAACCATTTAGCAAAACATTTTTCATTCCTAATTGACGTGCAATGTGCTTTGGTGCTATCGTTCTAGGGACACAGCTTCTTATCCTTGAAGACGTAGCGTCGAGCGAATGAAATTGCTAACATTCTGCATGGCCTCACAGTTTTTATGTGGCTAACATTATTTTAAAATCGTTTAAAAAATATTTTCAACCTTATGGTTGGTTTCACTTAAACATGGTATAATTTGGAATTTTGCACACATTAACACTTGACGTACGTGACGAAAGGAAATGAATAAAATGTTTGTGTCACTTTGTACGCGATTGATTCAGCAGAAAATGTAACGATTGATGACTCAATAATGCAGCTTAATATGCTCGAGCTATTTGCAGCTCTTTCTCTTGCAAGCTTGATGATCATCATTAGTAGATCAGTAATTGCAGTGACACCCTTTGTTTGTCACTCTTACTTGAGCGCAGGGCAGAAAGTGTAGCAGTGACAATTGTCACTGCAATCAAATTGTTAATCCCCCTCCTGCACGCAAACGCATGTATGTACACTTTCTTGATCATTTTCTCCAATACAAACTCACCGCTACAATTCACCGGGTAGTACAGAATCGAGGTCATTCCAGCGAGACCACAATCAGTCTCGGCGATGACGCTGGATCTGTCAACTTTCGATTTCAATTGTCGGAACAATTTCCGAGGTGTTTCCATTTCATCGGAGCTTCGCTTTTCGTTTTCGATTGCGAGTTGTGCCTTGCGAGCGCAAAATGAAACGAAAGACTCCACCAGCGACGAACCCGATCGCTGTCTTCTATCTGTGGTTGGGCAAGAGGAAAATGGCAATTCGGTTCCCTTTTTTATCGTTTGCGCTCAACCAGAAGGAACGGGGGGTCTTCCCGGGAACGTTCCCGGGCAGGAAGGTTAGAGCGATGGTACCTGTTGTTCTTAGCTGGCGTCACTATGGGGGCTTCATCTCTCGTTCGTTGCTTTCCGTTTGTCTGAAGTGGATGCCTTGTTGCCCATAGCATTTGTCTCATTCACCACGGGCTTCGTTGGGAGTGTTTATGTAAAGAGGAAAAAAAATTATTTATGGTGTCTATGGCGGGATAGACGATCTGGCATGAACGTCTCTCTAAATTCACTTTCGTTTTAAATTATCATCTCCACGTTGTGAAATACCAGCACTATGAATGATGAGGCCGAAGGTAGATAAACCAAAAATTAGCACCTTTTTGTAGACACGGCACAATGCAGATGATAATGATTATGATGGTGATGATGACGATAGCGCAGCACTTGGAGAAAAAATAACTTCCCACCAAAGCGGTTGGCATTGATAAGTGCAGTCCATAACTCTCTATCTCGCCTCCCCGTAATCAACACAGTAATACCCGTGGGGTTCATAAAAAAACGCACGAACCCTCCCTGCTTCACGATTAACACCCCAATTCGTATCCTGTGGCCTCCAAAAAGCACCGTTCGTGCGGATTGTCAAACTACAGAAAAGGTGATAATCATCATGGAAATGGCGGTGTCCTTGAGGCCAACTTGCGAAGATTCGCAGTCACAGGCAATGTGTGGTACGGTATGGTGCAAGAGTTTTTGGCAAGTGTCGCCCAACCGAAAACGTTGAAGGTGCATGAAGCCATCAAGACACATTACGCCGTGAACGTGTACTTGCTGTGAAGTGCAAGACGTAAAATTTATCAAAAAGTGTGCATAAAAAGCTAATTAAAAGTAAGCTATGGCGGTGGTGGTGGTCAAAGGGTGCAAAAAAGACTTGAAGCTGTCATTGAACAGCAAGTGAAGCATGGTGATTGTGACAGCAGAATGCATTTATGCGGCTCGCGATTCGTCTTCGTGACGTTTCATTTGTGACAAACCTTGGCCAGGGGTGAGAAAAGATAATGCAAAATACCTCTTTACCTTGGACAAGGACGTAAAGGCAGCTGTACCCTTTGGGAATGAGGTTTTGAATGGTTGAAACAGCACGAAATAACCGCTTGTTCAATACAATCGACGCGCTGTTCAAATACTTTCACTTACATTGAACGGTTGTTTCCATTGAGCAGGGAAAACTTATCGATCGCATGCCTGAGGCGGTACCACTAGACCGCACTGGAACACGGAGCATGCTTTCTTTTGAATGGTGCCCTTTCTATTGCACCAACTTTCTTTGCGAAATAATTCGACCTTTGTCTTTGGGGACGATTGGATACGCAACGTACATTCATGCAGAAAGACCCATTTGTGTTTTGCATTATAGTTGCATTAGATAAAACAACCCCGCATTCTTTTGCCAAACAGCAGACCATTCCTTGTTTTCGTCTGGAAAACTTTATGGAGCAACTTCATCATCTGTATAGCGAGTTTAAGTGTATCGAAAAGTTGCAAAGTGTGAAATGAAACACAGCAATAAAGATGTTTATCTTTAACGGCCAATTAACTGCTCCGAAAAAACGGTCTTAATTTTATCAAACAAATGCGAGGAACGGGGTTGAACCGGCACCCCGCGTCTGTAGCACTTTGGAGATGAAAAAGAATGCCGCTGTGTTGGTGCAGGTTGAAGATGCAGCTTGAAAAGCAAATCAAATTATATTTACGATCTTCATTTGCAAGCCCTCGATTTCTTTTTTTGTTTTAGATTTGGCCCGATCACACGATGCGTTAGTGTGATAAGCTTGCGGGAGAATTGATTCATTCACGATAATTTCCTGTTTTCAGCCAGTGATTATATTACTTACAGCTAAATTTGTTTTTCTTTCCTTTCCGACTGTTGGATGCCTCACTTAGAGCATTGTCTAATTTACCACAGCCCAGGTGCAACGATCGCAGCACAAATTATAGACCTCGTCAGTTGTACCCTACAAACACAGAAAGCGTGCAAGATCCTCGAGACACCTCGAACCTTTTATCGCGGGGCCTGTAATGATTGCGCAGAAAACCTCAAATTTGTTTCCCGTTTGATTTATGAGGGCTCATTTTAGCACGGAAAAGGGTGTGATGGTGGATTCTTCAGCTGATCTTGTTCGATGGTTTTTAGCTTAGCGAGTTGTCCTGTCCTGTGATGTGTTCCATGTGGTCTGTTCGCATTTTTGGCGAGAGCGATACGAGTGTAAGCTGGTCTAATTTTTTTGGAGGTCGTTTTAAAAGCTTCCATGCCCTCGGGACGCATGTTCCGGCGAATGATTTATTTCTGCAGCCGTGTACTCTTCACAAATGCAAACTAACCACAGGGATAGGACAAACCGTGGCAACTCTGTTCACTGCCAATTGTTTGCTTGAGCGATTTTGACGTTTATTACAGAAGGAAATTGCCCCAACGGTGCTGCTTCTCAAACGGGAAGGAGATCCTTCGTCCGGGTTCAAAGCACTAGAGCTTTAAAGAGGAAGAAACAGACAAAAATATGGCAGGTTGTGGCATTTCAGGGCACGTTTGCTAAGGATTAACGATGTAAATGTTGTGTGTAAAGGAAAAATAAAATTGCGCAAAGGTAAAGAAGATTGCCGAGAGATTTAATTTTTGGTTAATTTATTTAATGATCTTTAAAAATGTTCTTGTTTTACGGTTGCACTCGATGTTAAGGGAGACAGTTTTCGGATGGTTGCTTTTATTTTGAAATAACGGTCGACACCAAACGGAGATGGTTTTAAAATAATTGGAAATAAAATAGATTTTTAAACGAAAGACTTAAATAAGCGACGAACCCCGAAAGTATTTCGGTATGAAACCCGATTAGTTAGTTTGATCGTTGTCCGGAGCTTCTCGGCAAGAGTAAAGGTGAACAGTCGTCTTTCTTATCGAGATTCGTTTATCGGTCGTAAAGAATGGCCTTTGGTTTTATTACTGCAGTCCAGTGTTTTGTTTGGCGCCCTTTTTAATGGTTCCAGATTGAGTTCAGTTTCACGCCCAATATTTTCTAACGTTAAAATAATTCAACACTGTCAACGACTGTATCAGTTGATAGTACCATTGTTAACGCACAGGAGGCCACACTAGATGTCAATGAATAAGAAGAAGAAAATCTATCATACATGGGTTGTAAATTAAATTAAGAACCAACCGTAGGCAGCTATAAACGCGCTTACGAACATATTTCACCCCAGTCTGATCCGATTGCAAGCCTTCGTGACCTTTCCCAGAGCCGATGAAAGTTGACATGGAGTAAAAAATCTCTTGCGGGATCTGCTTCATTGTGCATGAAAAAGCATCTTAAAAACGAGAACTTGCAAGCAAAGACAAACCGGATGTCCAGAACATCCGAAACTTTGATCACGGTTCTGGTCATACTTCATCGCTTCGCACGGCACGTCTCCTGCCGTGTCGGTTTTGTGTTGCGGCCGCTACACACAGCTCGTATCAGCGCAAAACGATCTTCTTGGGCGTTGTGGGACTTTGTTTTAAAGGTGATTTGGCATTGCTGTCGACAGGTTCGCAGTGTGCGTTTGCTTCACGACGGGAATGTAGATGCATGATACTTTTTTGCGAGTGGGTGTTTTGTTAGAATTTTAAGCTGTTCTTGAATTGTGAAAGGGTTGTTCAAATCGTATGGTTAGGAAGGACGGTTGCAACGTATCAAGCTGCGTATGCTGAAATTGTCATATTCCTGGTATGGATGGAAACATTGATCCAAAGCTAGATTGTATTGTATCTTGCAAAACACAATATAGAAGATGATTTATAGCTTGTGCTGGAAGATCCACTTCATATCTCCGGCGTTAAACGATTCAACGGCGTTTTGTATCGCAACTATCATTAATCTTATTCAATTCGGGAGCAAATTTTGATTCTGGATCCATAATACGATTAGTACAGTTTGTGCACAAAAGTTTTCCGTGGCCTCAAGACGACTGATTTCTTTTGGTTCTTGATCTTTATGTAGGTGGATATAGAAGATTCAATATAAATGACCTTGTCGAATGTGAGCAAGATACGCATTTTGCAACACATCACGCTCGGAAGAACCTCTTAAGCTCCAGATGGTCCACACTGGAACGGATCTAGCCGATCGGGGGTCAGTTGTTTTTCTCCAAAAATGGATCCACTCAGTTCGTTCCTCCGGCTGCGTTTTGGTGACGTTGCGAAACGTTGTCTTGTACGTGGGATTGTTTGTGTGGGAGGTGGTTGGATTTAGTGAGTAAACACAGAACTTGAGAGAATGTGTTGTTAGACACGGAACCTAACGGTACCATGTGGATGTGACACCAACGTCATTTGGACGTCCCGGCGAGAACTTGGGTTCCAGATGTTGCCAAACTGGGCAGGATCATCTCTAATTAGCTTTGTAGCGTAGAATACGGGCAAATACATGAATCATACTTGAAAACCATTCATCAGCGTAAAATGAGCAGAAGAGGATAACTTTATTGAGGTTCTGGATCTACTGTGAAGCCGGAGTTTCAGTGTAGATTCTTTCATTGGATGAAGACATGCGCGTTGTTTTCGGTACCAAATATAGAGACGAATTAAATTGGATTGTCAGAAAGACAGATTGGGCCTATTACTAATGATTGTTGGAGTGATCAAGCTAGAACAACTAGAAATATTATCTACCCAAACGTCATATTGCACATTATGGCTTACAATTGATGAATTATATCATCGCTCTGGATCCCTTCGTGCGTATTAGAGATGTGAAAACCCGTGCGGAATTTTCGTGTCCGGTTTCGTACGGTTGGATTGGACCGCGTAGTTTAACGATCCAGCAATTGGTGAAAATCGACTAAATGCTACTAGCATTTGGTAACAGTTACAGAGGTAGTAGTGGTACCGAGCGAAAACAAGTTCGCCAACATTTAGTGGTACTGGTTTTGTTTCACTTGTTTCTTTCTTGCGCCGTGTTTTTGCATGCTCAATTTCATTTACTTTACTTTTTCTTCGATTCGATATGATACAATTTCTTATGATTTCACTCGTGCAGCTTACCGCTTCTGCTCGGTTTGGTTGGTTGGCGGCGAACAGGTATGCAAATGTACGAGAGCCCGTCCGTATGTTGTAGGCGGTCGCACCGTGCACAATCTCCCGCTGATCGTTTCCTTTTGTTTTAGTTTTATCTGTTTCGGTTGTGCCGTTTTTTGGGTTCGTTTCTTGGCTCGATTATTACCGAATTTCATTTGCATATGGTTGGGTGTCCGGGGAGAAGGTGCCCGGAGGTTGCATGGTTTTGGTCAACAAAGTCACTCCCTCTCCAGCACACGAAGCCTTGGAACCACTGGGAGCAGCCACGATCACGATCATGTTGACCGAAGAAGAAAACGTTTCCCGTGTGCGAATGGTCAACCAAGGCACGAATACGACGGCAGCAGCTCCAGCGCAAGAGTGGCCAATTTGTATTCACATAACGCGACGTCGGTGTGCGCAATTCGTGGATTTTTTTTTGCCTATTTCGATTCGAAGTTGAGTCCGCTGTTACATATACGAGGAGATGAGGTGCACGGTGCGGGAGTTGTATTTTTTGCGTGTGTATTTCGGTTGCCAGAACCGTGAAAGTAGTAGTAGCGAAGGTAGACAGTATGAGCACAGAAACAGCCGGTAGCTTTTCACTTTGAGCGGTGTCTTGTTTGGGGCTGGCGGTGGCGGGAACTTACGTAGATGCTTTTGCCTTCGTTACCACCGGCTCCGAATGCTGCCACTTCACTGTGGATAAGTTGGTGGCTGCCGGCAGTAACAGCCGTTGGTGGAGCGAAAGAAGAAATGTTGAGTAAAATGCGAATAAGAAGCATACATCAATTGGCAATGGAATATTTCTTCTCCCTTGGCGTACGCATAGTGGCACTTGCTATGCGGTTCACTATGCGTGAATGTTTTGTAGTAAACGTCAAAAGTGAAGAAATCTTGTTTCTCATGTTGTAGGTAATTTTTAAACGTTCCTGTCAAATTTTGACAATTTGCTCCAATTAATGGGGTTCCGAATATTGGGCCATTAATAATTCAAATTCCATGCCATGTGAACAACTTTGCGACCTCTTTCTCTTTCTCTACACGACAAAATTATGCAAGTGGTTGGTTTGCAAAATTTGTTCGATTTCCATCTTTGGAAATTCATGCCAAATTGTGTGATCGGTCGGGTAAAATGAGTTCACCTCAAAGCCTCGATCGTTCCTCGATAAATCTGTTGTTTTGTAGATGCATTAATAGAGTGGCTTTGAAGATGCTTTGAAAGCCGTTCAGTGGCAGGTTTTTAGTTGTGGGAAAATACAGAATATTCTTCAGTTAATAGCACAAACGAAGAAGAATCTCGAATTGATTATACAAATGTCAAATGTCATTTGAAGACACTAACGACACTCTGTTGGTTGTGGTTCAAGGTTATTCACTTTCAGTTGATCAGTATGCTAATGTGGGTTGATACTTGCTATTTTATGCTAAAATTCTTCTGCCGTCTGTAAAATGATCTTTTTCAGAACGTTAAAGTAAAGGTCAAACGGTGTGAAGATGTTAGACAATAAATGTCATCATTATAAGTCGCTGCTCTTAATGTCCCTCAGTGTTGCAATGCTGTTCGAATATTAGATTTTATGTTGCACTTTATTAAAATTCGTATCATTAGGCTGGTGAAAACATAACGAAGTTAAGTAATATTGACCTTATGAAAAAAAACCTTGTGAATAACATGTGAGGATCGGCAAAAACTGACCTCGGTACATACGAACTGCAAACGAAAGTGAAATGCATTTTTGCAGCTCTGCATAAACAATCCTGCTTTTCTGTATACTACGGCATACTCTCTTACTCACACATTGATCTACCTCCGGCTCGCTGTTGCATGTGCATGAAGCGAACCGAAGAAAGCCTATCGCTC
This sequence comes from Anopheles marshallii, assembly GCF_943734725.1. Classification (NCBI taxonomy): domain Eukaryota; kingdom Metazoa; phylum Arthropoda; class Insecta; order Diptera; family Culicidae; genus Anopheles; species Anopheles marshallii. The sequence goes on from NC_071327.1 coordinate 81,788,346, forward strand.
TTCTCCATCTCTTGATCCATTCGCCCAAAGTTGGTGTGTGTCAGGTCCGGACCAGTTTTCTTCGCTATTTTTCCTACTACGCCGTCTCTGTCTCTGCGTCTCGCTGTATCATTTATTCAACGATTTATTGCAACAACAGGAAGACAACCACAACTAGCGGCGAACTGAAACGGGTTTCGTGTCTACCGTAGCTCAAGTCGTCCAACGATCCTCATCCAGCATCGTCGTCAAGATCATAAAGTTGCCAACATTGGGCAGTAGCAGAAATTTTCATCGACCATTTTCATCTCCCCCACCAATTGCTCGGCCCAGTTCAAAAGAGCGGTCTCCAATGGGGTAAGGCTTTCGGACACACAAGCACAAACCACAAGCCGGTCAGTTCGAGTAGCGTCGAGGGCAAAAATATGGCATTTTTTAAATGCCAAATGCACTGAACATAAGATTCTTCCTTCCGCTCTTCACGTAATCGAGCGGTTTGCATCAGCGTGTAGGCTTATGTGGATTTTGGTTCCGTGACGGGCTGGTTGCTTGTCGACATTTATGCTAGTTGGCGCACTTCCTCGTTAATGATCGTGCAGAGCGTCTATGAGGCAGGTGTGAATGGCATCGAATGACAACTATCATAAATGTTTCGCGCGACCGATGTGTGCCGTAACATAAACGCACTGCAAATGGAATTGAACCCAAATGGAGGATTAGGCCATCTGTTGGAGCAGCTTGAACAGCTGAAACTTGTTCCCGTCCGAAGCAGGAAGAGGATTCTGGCGATTTCCGGAAAATGAGAGTTTCGTAGGACAAAGGAATAACAGCGTAACTACTACCCTTTGTAGGTCAACAGTAACGAAACGTAATAACACACACGAGTTATTGGTGCAAAGTCTAGAGGGTCACACAGATAATGTCAAACGAACATCTGACCCAGTCCAGATAAGAACACCCGACTCGAGCAGTTGCAGCGGAACGAGTTTGACATTCAAATTTCGAAACTGCTTCTCGAGGGTCTCTGTCCTCAACGTGTGGATTGCTTCACGCTCGTCTACGTTACTGCTAATCAACGAAAATTACCAACAGTTGGCACCGGTATGTGGCCACAATGTCCAAACCAGTTCCGTCGGCGCAAAGGCACTAATGAATAAAATTTTAATTTGTCCACTCTTGTGACGCCGTTCGGATAATGAAGCCGCTTGCCTTACGCGAAAAATGTGCCCCGCGCGTTTGGTTGTGCATCGCCGCGGACGAACAAGGACATCGACGTCGGCTTGTTGGTAGGATTGATTAATTGGGCGGTTGGTAGTATGATTGGCAATGCATTAGACGAAGTCCTAGACGTAGAGCTTCAAGAAGCAATGAGTTCAATGGATTCTAATGGCATATGCAAGAGACACCTATCAGTTGCATCAGTCCTGTCAGCAGCTTATCTGCAGTCGGACATTCCTCAAATATTGCACCCCGATCATCTACTGTGCGTGTCAGGTTGATCGGTGACAATGTATGTGCATAAATTGTACGTCCCAAGAATGTAGTCCATGCACGGGGGCTGGAATGCATTTCAGAACAATCTGGATTTGGATCTCCTGACTGGTTAGTTCTTTCCACAATGGTTACTTCGATAGAGCACGCGCT